>NC_090985.1:69380841-69683872 GCF_041146395.1 Eulemur rufifrons
TTTTTTTTTTGTCTATGACTTTAAGAATGGAAAACACAGTAGTATATCATATAGAACAAAAGAAAATGATTATCTGTTTTTGAATATCCAAGGCTAAGGACCTGGGACAAACAATAGATTTGAAAATTACTTGGGGATCCATTTCTTTCCACCAAATTCACCTATTCACTCCAGAAGAATTAGATTCCTTAGTCAGGAATAATTTTGAGAGCAATTAATAGGGGCTCTGAGAAGAGGCCCAGGACATTGCCCATTTACCTGGCTCAATAATTGATTGGAAGAAGGATGAAATCTTAGAGTAGACATTTTCTGGGTTTCCTTAGACAAAAACAAGATATCAGAATATTCCAAGCAACATGCTATAAGAAAAACAGATTACAAATGGATATCCAGCACTTATATGCATATGAAACTTTTTTTTCTACAGCATGAGACAGCTTTTCTTCTTCCATTCTTCTGAGAGGAGAGTACAGGCAGCTGAGATATAGAGCTAGATTGAAATATGTCTTGTGTTCAAAGTTAGGAGCACCTGGAGTGGATACTATCATCAAATAACGACAGGGAATCCTGATGGTAAAAACATTATCCCAGAGACTCTAATTACTTAGAGTCTGATCCACACCCAGACTAGTGGCAGCAGCAGGAGCAGCTTTTCCTAGAAGCTTGTTAGAAACACAAAATTTCTGGCCTTCATCCAGGTCTATTCAACCTGAATCTATATTTTAATAAGATTCCTCAGAGGATGACAGCAAGAAGCAATGAAAAGAAACAAACAGATGAGACAAAATACATCCCAGAAGGTGATGTCAGATGACTTCACAGTACTTAACACCTCTCTCTCTGTGATGACTGATACACATTACACATAAGCTCTTCAAGTAACTGAGGGAAGTATAGAGGGGAAAGCTCAATTATCAGAGAGACCTGATATTACAAGTTTTCTCTAAGATCAAATGTCTATTTGAAGAGAGATTTGGTTTTAAAATAGAGATAAAATATTAGAGAAAAATTTTTAAAAAATTTCTTTTCTGATATGGCATGAAATTTGTTCCTGCCATATAAGTTTATTTTTCCAACTAATGTGTCACTTAAATTTTTGAGGGCAAAGTTTATGTTAATAATTGCCAAATAACCTCCCAGCACTTTGCCCAACATTTTTCAAAAAGTGTGCTCAATAAATGCTTACAAAAAATATTTGTATTTATGTTTTATTATATTTTATTTATAAATATTTATTAACAAATCAATATAATGATAAATCAATAGTATAATTTACAAACTTCTTCAGAATTGTCCCTTATCTTTAATATCTCAGGAGCCTAACTGAATAATCTTTAGTCTAGTTGGAAATCGAAGTTCCAGGATGAAAGTAAAAACTTAGCACCAAAAAAGTAAATTTTTAGTTATATTCACTAATTATAGGGCATCTATTCTGTTTTACAAAGGAAGAATGTTAGTATTAATGCCTGGATGATGTCGCTTTTTTCACAACAAATATCTTCGGTCTCTGAGTGTGTATACTCTTTTCTTATGTTCATGTCACTTTAAAGAGGACAATCACCTTCCATTATTCTGAGATAGTTATTTGTCACACTTGTTTTTTCCCTTCCCTTAGCTCCAGTAACTTTAAATGCTAAATACTATAGCCAGATAAGCATTCACCACTGGAGTGCCAAGTAACTACTCTCAATATCAAGTGAGAAGAGTACATCATTGATTTCTGATAACATGTTCTTTTCTTTTTTCTTTTTTTTGTTAATTCAGGATATTATGGTGGTACAAACATTTTGGTTACATGAAATGCATTTGCCTCGCTCAAGCTAAAGCCACAAGTGAGTCCTTCCCCCATACAGTGCACCCGTCTCCATTAGCTGTAGGTCTACCCCGCTACCCGCTCTACTCCCCACCCTCCAAACCCCCTGACCTGATCGGCACCCAGTGAGTATTACTACCATGTGAGCACCTCAGTGTTGATCAGTTAGTACCAGTTTGATGACGAGTACATGTGGTGTATGTTTTTCCATCCTTGTGATACCTCACTTCGAAGGATGGGCTCAATCTCTCTCCAGGATAATATAAGAGGTGCTAGATCACCATTGTTTTTTGTAGTTGAGTAGTATTACATGGTACACATATACCACATTTTATTAACCCACTCATGTTTTGATGGGCATTTGATAACGTGTTCTTAATGCTACCTTTAAAGAAAACCAAGAAAGTTTGTTAAATAGTATCTCCATGTTATGGTGTAAGCCTTGCCCAAGCTTCACTGGCTTTTTCAGAGAAGAGGGAAGTAGTTTCTCAAGTACTAACTACTTCTCCACCCTCCCTGTGTTTGGAGATAATGGATATAAACGTCTGTGAGTTTGCTCCCTGAAATAACTATGAAAGGTGCAAACACGTACTTCTACATGTTGATTTGTTACACAGTCTAGACAAATCTATGATCTATTTTATAGAATTTTATAAAATTGTGCTGTTAAAAATGTAGCTTCTTTACTCAGCAGGGCCAAATACGTGGCTTTTCAGAGTAAATCATGACTAGTGAAGCACATTAAAATATCTGTGCTGATTTAATAGAGCAAGATGGTTTGTGAAGAATTTTGGCTCTTTAAATTTTTATTTATATAGTATTGCTAGAGGGAAGGAGTACTACAAAAGCAAACAGTTTGGGTTTTAAGAGAAGTTTTTTGGGGAAAAATACTTCTATGGTAAAATATTATATCTTTGCCATAGAATTGGTAGCAATAGTTTGCATTCTAAGTTTGCAAACAGTACACATTTCTTGAAATATGACTAAATATCTTTATGTGTATATACCTCCCAAACATGAAAACTTGATGCAGCAGAAAATATGTGTCCAGAAAAAAATTTAAAATTACATATAATGTGCCTAAGGGTGAATCTATTTAACGTTCATCATAATCAACTGACATCATTTTATGCCAAATTTGAATTTATTACTTTTCCCCAAATACCAGACTAAAATTCTGAATGAGATTTTCTTGAAAAAATGATATTATTTCTAAAATATTTTAAACTCACTCTTATAGAAAATACAAAAGGACTGCCTAATTTTCAATTTATTTTAAACAAGAGGTATTTTCAAAGCCAAGTAACAGCTTGTTGAACCCATGATAGCTTTCTTCTGATGCTGAAAAACGACAGCTCACTATTTATGATTAAGTTGTACTCTGACTATAAAGAAAATGCTAATTTCATACTCTTATACTGAAAAGTGTCCCCTTATAATGTATCATCAAACTTTACTGTTTATGCCTGTGTTATTAAAATGTTGCAAAATGGGAGCTTATCACATCAACCTATGTGATAATTTTCATAATTCTTAAGTTATCTATCTCAACATTTATAAGAAAATGGTAACAAATAAATTTAAATTAATGTATGTCAAATTTAATTAAGAATTTAAGGATATGATACAACACATTAAAATCTTTACTGGGAAGCTTATCATACTGGAGATTTTTAAGACAATAGAATGAAAAAAATGTTTTAGAGAAAGACCAAGTAATCTTCCAGTATCTCCATGGATTATATGTAAAACATTCCAGGAAATTCTTATTAGTTCTGCTACTTTTAGATATCTCTTGGCAAGGAGATTTCATAAATGTCTTTAGTATTCTTGTATAGTATTTACTTAACTGTTGGGTATGAAATTTCTTTATGAGACCTAACTGTAACCTACACACATTCTTCTATAGTTTCTGCTATGTTGTTACTCCACATAATTGCATAAAAATCTCTACCTATGAAGTGAGCAAATAATTGATATCGTAAGATTCCCCAACAAAAGATTCTTTGGCTGATAATAATTACAAATCTGTTGTAATTTTAAGGAATATTACCTTTTTGTGGAAATAAATGATCTTTTAAACATATCACTGGGCAACTGGTGATCAACTACTTCCTACCGATTATTCTTTTCCACAGTTGAAACTTTGACTATGTTAAGTGTTAAGATTTTACATTGAAATATATCTAGATTTGAACCTAGGTTCTATTTACCAGTTTAACTGAGCTTGATTTCAGTATACATAAAATGAAGATAATTATAACTATCTCCCAAGACTAATACAAGTATTAAATGAGTTAATCCTAGTAAAAGTACCCAGGATATTATCTGATACATAAAAAATACTCATGACATTTAATTTTTCTTCTTCCTTGAACTGTCAGGAGTGGAACAGAGGCAGTCATAGCAAAAACAGGCTCTCTATTTAGATAGAATTATTCCTATTTCAAAGAAATTTGATATCAATTCAATTGCCCACCTCTTCCTTGCCGGCACCCCAGAGTTTGATTGTTAGTCTGCACACTATCTGACTTAAACACAAGTACACATATTTTAGGTAGTCCCAGTGCTTTGTAGAATACGCCACAGGAGTCACATCCTACTGTCATTGTCAATCGTGAAATGGCTCTGTGAGTACCCTGATAGGACTGGGAAAGTGTATCCACACATTCATTTCCTTCAGGGAAATTCTCAGTTGGAAACTTCCCATGTGCACAGATTTGTCTCATCAATATATGTAGGTCTATTGCCCTCAGACATCTGGACACTGCAGGATGGCTATGAAGGATAGTTTAATGTGAAATACAGCAAAAGTATTTCAACATATTTCTTTTTTTTTTCCCAAGTGAACTTCCTCATGGAGAAGAAAAAGAGAAACTTAGAGAAAGTAATTCTGCTAGTAACCATCTGTATTAATTCGACTGGTCTAGAATATATTTGAGAATAAATGTGACATTTTTATAGCATATTTTAATATTTATTGCTTTTTATTCAGACTTTAAAAAATAAAACATATCTTTGAACTTGATTATATTTTACTTTATTATTATGGTGTGAGACACTTTTGAGGAAAGCTTTGAGTCTTATTCAACGTTGTGTCACTGGAGCCTAGCCCAGTGCCTGACACATAAAAATATTCAAATGTTTGGATGAATGAACAAATAATTGAAGCACAGGGCTCATAAGAATTAATATCAAATAAATTCACATAGCGATATCTTTGTTTCTCATCCAACTGTATCATTAATAGTAATCTACAATCTTGAACCACCTTTTCAATTTTCTTTCAGTTTTTCCAAGCTGAAATTTATATCCCTTCATTTTTTCCATAGCTTGTCTTTCCCTACTAAATGAAATCATAAAATAATAGCACTTTGTTATTGATTTGCATGTTATTTCTCTATGAATGACCATTTCCATTTAATTCCACATTTATTTTTACTCTTTGGCTAATACTGTCTCACATATTAATTGAAGAACATAGTTGGTTTTTTTTTTAATGGAGACAATAACTCTATTTTATGTGTCACAATGTATAAGACTTTTCTTTTGACAAAGACAATTTAGTTCTGCTAATGGTGATACTGAATACCATTATTTCAAATCCTTCTGCTGAATATTTCAGTGGATGAAAATGTAAAGAAGGTATAAAGGCTTCTCTCAAATAACATGCAGTCTCATAGAAGCATACATTAACATATATTCTTGGACTGGGATTTGAACTGGTAGATATCTGTAGAAATCAGAGGAGATATTCTAAGCAGAAGAAAGAGGCATTTCCAAAAGTTTATGTTTAAGATGCCATGGAATCAGTTCAGCAAAGTGTGATTACCATAGTTTTCCTAGAGGATAAAAAGTACCTGTTTCAGTAGCTTGAGAATGTGACACACCAAGAGACTGCAAACATTAGAATTAGATAAGTTATACTTAACCTTTCATTTTCATGTCCTAACAACAGGTAAAAATCATACTTCATTCATGAAAGCTAAGACCAAGATTTATAAGAAGAAATCCTGCTGAATTTACTTCACACCTCCTACTCCCCTTTTGTAGGTATTGTGATACCTTGGTTTAATGTGTTGTTAGTAAATGAATAAACTTGTCAAAGGGGATTATGCAGTGAATTGAATATAAAAAATAAAACCACACATTTGCATTTTCAAAAATCATCTCAAATTTTGACTGTAGTTGGGAAAAACCTCAACATTTTATTTTTTACCTATGGAAATTGATATTGCCAACTAAATGTAAATAATACAAGGGAACCCAGCATGATTGGTTACTACTATGGAGAGAGGTAAACCAAAGGAACAAATTAATATCAGTTTGTATTTGAGGAAGGAGGCAGCTTTTGAAGAATGGGAAAATGTTACTCAACTTCATTGTAATTTACAGAAAATTGCTACAGGCTTAATAGTATTTGCATGAGATTTAGCTCTTTAGAACAAGAAGCATAGTGGAAGAGGTCAGCAAATTGAAGACAAATGAGGTCATGATACTGTGACTGAGACAATAAAAATGAATAGAAGACAAATGTACTGTGTGATACATTTTCTCTCACACAGTTCTCCAAAGAGCTCATTGATTTAAAAGGGGTGAAACCATGTAAAACCCTAGATCTACAGTGGCAATCATATCTGTAGAATATTCTTTTATTATGGTGATTCTAGTAGTTAATCCTTCACTGCATGGCATGAGCTATGTCAATTCTTTAGCCTAATAATTTTCAGTTCCTGTATGCAGCTGTTTTACAGGAAGCACCCAAATTAAGCAGTAAGGTCATTTCCTAGCTTCAGCTTGGTAAAAGTTTATATGATCAATTACCTTCTGCAATTCATAACAGCCAATGTCCCAGCGCTGTTTCATTTTATTTTAGAAAGAAAAAAAAAATTATGTGTCACTAGAATAGGCTGTGCAAAACAGGTGGGACAAAATAATGTTAGCAGTGAATGGGAAATAAAAAGCATAAATTGGTATTTTACATTTTACAACCATACAATTTCAAGACAGACATAAAATATAGGCCCTGGTATTATTATGATCATTTATTGTTCAGATTTTTAGAGGACATCTTCTATGTGCCAGACACTTTGTTAGATGCTAGGATGCAAAAATAAATAAGACATAATTTTCACCTGAGAGAAGTTCACGGAATAATAAGAAAGAGAAAATATGATGCTATATGTGCTGTGGAATATTACAGTGTAAATAAAACAAGCTTTAAGGACAAGTCTTGGTTAAAAGGCTGATTCAACCACTTTCTAACTTAAAGAACTTAAGCAAGTTGTTTAGGCTTTCTGGAACATAAGTTTTTCTATCTATAAAATGGGGATAATATAGTTGGTGAAAAGGTACATTCTGAGAAGACAATGAGATTAAAGATCTGAATAAGTCTCAAGGGAGGACCTGAAGGTAAAAATACTGACTTGGAAGATACAGATACATAAATAGTTAAAAAAAAAAAAAAAAAAAAAAAAAAAGCTCTAGGAGAACACTACAGTAAGAGAGAAGAAAATAAAAAACATGACTCTTAAACTCTTGATAACACCAGCATTTATGGAGTTCGTAAAAGAGAAGAAGCCAGTATAGAATAACAAAGACATGCAAGAGAAACCTAGGGAGAATCAGCATAAATTGGAGGAATTGAAGCAAAGGGAGGATCCATGGCTCTGACTCAAAGGCTAAATTTAGAAAAAGAGATGAGAAGAGATGCTTGATGCTCACTTACACTGATGTTTTTTAGTAATTAATTGGCCAAGTCATCATTAAGAGATGAATATGAATATGTAACATGGGATAACAGAATGAGCACTGCACTAGGAATCAAGAGTTACTACTAGCTGTTTCACTTGAAACTATCATTTTAACTTCCCTCATTCATAATTTCCTTACCTGCCAACAGTAAAAGAAAACCATTTCTCTAATCAGGCTTATCAGGATAAAAGTCATAAAATATGTTAATATGTTCTGTGAGTGATAAAGAACTATAGATTTCAAGATATTCATGATACTAAAATACAGTATAAACATTATTAAAATAAAATGCTGTATGTTCCATGATATTTTGTAAAGAAGTGTATCCTTAATTCATAACAGGGGATCAATATTATCAGTTGTTTCATGATGTTTAGATGATTATTGTGTCAATTCCCTCTTCTCCTCTTGGCCTTAGGATAAGACTTTCACCTACCATGTTCTCTGTACCATGCTGATACCACTATAGTAGGAACAATTAATAAGCCAGTTGATTTGAATAGGTGATCCAAACTAATTTCAGAATTACCAAGTGTGTGCTACAGTTTTAGTGTGGTCCCCTCCAAAACTGATGTTGAAATTTAATTGCTATTGTGATAGCCATTGGGCCAACACAGCAGCTCCTTCTGCTGTGTCATTCTGCTATGCAGTGCCTACTGCCCTCATCTACAGGGGCTAAGATGCCTTGCCACTGTGTCTATTTTCCAGGCCACAAAATGAAAAATAGAGACAGGAGGAGCACACTCTTGCCCTTTAAGGGCTTGATCTGGCAGGTAAATTCATTTTATGCATGTCCAGTTGACAGAACTCAGTTCCATGCCCACCCTGGCCATATAGGGTTTAGGAAATGTATTACTTAGTTTAGCAGCTATGTTCCCAGCTTAAAATTCTATTGTAATATATAAGAAGGGGAAAAGAGGTTCTGAGACTCAAGGAAGATAGCTAACAGTCTTGGCTATAATCTCATAGTATTTTACGATATTAACCAGTGCTGATTTGGATCCACATTTCCTTGTAACATGTGCTCTCTTCTATGATCTGAATGTTTGTGTCACCTAAAAAATTCACTGTTGAAACCTAATCCCCAATGTGATAGTATTAGTAGGCGGGGCCTTTAGGAGGTGATTAGGTCATGAGGGTTCTGCCCTTATGAATGGGACTAATGCCCTTATAAAAGAGACTCCTGAGATCTAACTATTTTCCCTTTCACCGCATAAAGTCACAGTGAGAAGGTGCTGTCTATGAAGCAGAGAGAGAGCCCTCGCCAGATGCTGAATCTTCTGGTGCCTTGATCTTGGAATTTCCAGCCCCTCTAACCGTAAGAAATAAATTTTTTGTTGCTTATGAGGCACCCAGTTTATGATATTTTTGTTGTAGCAGTCTGAATGCACTAAGATACCCTCCATAAATTTCATCCCCAATTTTGTCTGCGGTAATCATTGTCTCAGAGTAAAGAGTGTCCAAAGTAGGAGGAAATGCATGAACATGATTTATGAGTTTCAAACTTAAATCTTGAAATATTCAGTACACTAAGTTCTTTTGATAAAGAAAATATACAGTACACATAAAATATTTGTCAAACCAAGGAAGTGGTTGGAGTCAAAGTGTGGTGAGGGAGAAAATAACACTAGACCTGAACTGATCACTTGGGAAGAAGAGAAAAGGGATCAGGTTGATAAACTGCATGTGTCACCATGTTCCTCCCTGGTCCTAAAGGAGCTATCAGATTCTATAGCTCTGGCATAGCACAGAAATATTTATAGGCTCTGAAAAATCTAATCACATCTACTATCAAATCTTCAACTTTACATTGGGAGGAGACCCTACCTCCCTTATCCCAGCTTCCATCTAATTTAGACTGGGACTCTACAGTTGGGAAACCAAATGGGTTTGGTTTCTTTCCTTCCACCTTTATCATTGACTCTTCCTGTATTAACTCCACTGCTTCTGGTTACTGAAAGGCTGAGGCCAGGAAAGGGAAGAGTGAAAAGTAGATAAGATCCTCCTAGACAGATACAATTGTATCTGGCATCAATACTTCCACATTGTAACATGTGCCAAAATGCTGACTTTATCTCTTAGGGTGCTTGTTTTGTGTGTTCCTTCCATACCCCACAGTACTCCCTTAGCCCCTGGATTCGAATTGGATCTTCTCCACAAAGGCTCTCTTCACTGGGCCTGGTGATTGTTTTGCATAATAATCTAAGCCCAGCTCCTTTCCTAGGGTGTCCAACTCAGGAACATGAGAAACACACTCTTTGCCTTCAATTGGTGTGAGTGAAGTTAACACACACCATGGCTCTCTCTTCTCACCCCAAGCAGTCTCTGGCCTTTAGATCTATCAGGTGCCTTCCTGGCATCACTACTCTTCAAGTCATGTGGACACCTACTGAGCTCTCCATGTATGTTCTCTTATCCTCTTCTCATGTTGCTTGGCATAAGAGAAACACCCATGGGAAGAAAAGGAGAAAAGAGCAGAGCATTCATCTCCTTTGTTCCCATCATACCAGCATCCCCTCATACATCCTAGACATGACCAGTGAGAGAAGACCTTCAAAACTAGTGCAACATTTCTTTGCATGTCCTGCTTGGCTAGTCTGATACTCACAATTTTCCTTGGCCTCTAAGGCCACTGTAGAACCTCTGAAATCACAGAGAAAATTTCACGTAACATTTGGTTACAGCAATAAAGTTATAAAAAACTTTAAGTACCAGAAGGATTTGGCATTGTGTGCTTTGGACAATGATAAATTTTGAAAATTTCAAATAGTGCAGAGTCATGAGAAATCCTGAGATGATGTCTCTTAAGAAATAGGAAAAACCAGCAAATGGAAGTTCAATAGGATATAAAACTGTAGATGTAGGGGCCATATCAATAAATGACCCTCGTATACATTTGGCTTTATATTTTGCTTGAGTGAAGAAGAAAAATGAAATAAAGAATCAGCCAAAGATGTCACATTTATCTTTACCACTGTGTTTAGGCAAAAATTTTGAAAAGCTAGCTCTTGTACTTAATACTGGAAAATAGTTATTTAGGGCTTCAGTAAAGTATAATTTACTACAGCTACTTTATTAGAATGGCTTGGGGGGGCGGGAAGAAGAAAAAATAACTTATTTAGGAGAAACTCAAACCAGTTTTATGGTTTTTGTTTTTGTTTTTGCCTTGGAGCAGGTGAAAAGAGGGCGGGATTCTGTTTCCTGAGGCCTGCTCCTGAGGCCTAAAGCACAGATATTGTAACAAAAGACCATAACAAGGGCTATGGGAGTTACAAGCCAGGAACCAAGGACGAAAACCAATATATCTATATATATCGTAACACCACATAGCTCTAACTTGAAAATATAAAGACCCTTATTTACCAGAGAGAGAAAACACAACCACAACAAAAATGTCACAAGTTGCCTACAAAATGTGTGATAATTTCAGAGATTAACACTCTGTTCAGGTTAAGAAAAACTGTTAACAGTTGCCCAATGCATGTTAATATGCTGTTCTTTTTGCCATAGCTAATTTCTTATTTATGACAAAATCTGTATTGCCTTAGGCAGTTACTTAAAATCTCATCATCGTGATTGCTTGAAAGTTTTAGAAACTAAATAGAAGGAGTATTAACAATAAATATTGATTTCAGCCATAAGTGTATGTGTGTGAAAGAAAACATAGGGGGTGGTGGGGAGAAAGGGAGAGAATAGGTTAGATGGAAATTACACAGATGTTCAGTTTTTCATCTGGCTTTTGACTGGACTGATGTTGCACTATTTGTTTATTATTAGTCATCTAGTTCTAACTCAAATTTTAATATGCATCTAAGGGTAAGTCATTTTTTATTTATCTTTTGTTAGAAAGTACATTTGCTAATGTATTCATTCCTTTAAATGGACTATGATTCAAAACATTTTTCTGCATGAATTGCTCAATATTAAAATGAAAGCTCAGTCACACAGTCAAAACAGAGCATGTTTAAATGACTGAATTAGAAACTATAATATTCCATCTTTTTGTTAAGTAAGTCCTTTAGCGACTGTAACACATTTTTTTTAAATTATATAATTTATATTTTCATGATTTATTGATTTATTAAAGTCTGGTAAGATATCAAAAAAAAAAAAAAACCACTTTGTAACAATAAATCATTTGATTGATCCAGAGGAGCACTGTTGAGTTCATCACATCCTTCTATTTGTAGCATCATAGGGCCATGAAAGACAGAAACCTCTTTGGTCTGTTTTATTTTACTCATTTTAATTTTAGTTTTGCCTCTTTCTTCCCTTAAACCCATTGTCATTCCACTTACCCATAAGTATCTACACCAATGTATGTAATATGTGTCCTTATTTAGGAGTTTGTCCCATAATACATGCAGTGTTTATAAGAAAGGATGTATGGGTTTAAATTGACATAAATGTTAATGTTTTACAAATCTGTTTCTCATACCTACTTTTATCATTCAGCATTTTTTATATTTTTGTTGCTCTACAAATAAATTTTTATTTCCTACTCCTGCTAATTGTTCAGTATGACAGATTTTCAGCACCTTACTGATCCCTTTCTGTAAAGATTGATGCCCAGTGTTGCCCTTAACTCCCAGCTACCATAAATAACGCGGCAGTGAGCATTCTTTTACATGTCACCTTATGGACCTATGTGAGAACATTTCTGAGCTAAATACCCAAGAGTGGAATGTAAGGCCTTAAGGGATACAAATACATGACTGCATTAAATTCAGTCAGGTTGACCCTGAACAGCTTCACCAATGTATACTTCCCAGTTCAAAGCTCCCATCTATCCACAATCTCAAGAGTACTTATATTATCCATCTTTCCAATATTTGTCATATGACAAAGTATTATTTCTTTCTTTTTTTTCTTTTTTTGAGACAGAGTCTTGCTCTGTTGCCCTGGCTAGAGTGCCACGGTGCCAGCCTAGGTCACAGCAACCTCAGACTCCCGGGCTCAAGCGATCCTCCTGCCTCAGCCTCCTGAGTAGCTGGGACTACAGGCATGCACCACCATGCCCGGCTAATGTTTTCTATATATTTTTAGTTGTCTAGATAATTTCTTTCTATTTTTTTAGTAGAGACAGGGTCTTGCTCTTGCTCAGGCTGGTCTCGAACTCCTCACCTTGAGCAATCCTCCCGCCTCGGCCTCCCAGAGTGCTAGGATTACAGGCGTGAGCCACCACGCCCGGCCTATTTTTTAACTTATTTAATTTGTACTTCTCTAATGAAATGAAGCAATTCTTTATATACTTGTTAGCCATTCAGGCTTACCTTTCTATAAATTCTTATTTATCTACTTTGCCCATTTTTCTCTTGGATCTCCACTCTTTTTGGCAATGTGTTAAGAGATATTTTTATAGTCTACATATTAATACCTTGCAACCTTTAGGCATTGTATAAATGTTTTCTTTCTGTCATAATCTGTCAAATTTGACTATGGAATTTTTTGTTCAATAGATTTTATTAATTTTTAATGTAGTCAACTCCATCATTTTTAGTCTTAGAAAGCTTATACTTTTAAAATCTTGTTTAAGAAGTTTCTCCCCTCACCTTTAGGCCTCAAGATTATTTTCCTACATTTAAGAGAAAAAGCACTTTGCAAAGAGTCAAAGATAATCATGTGGCAGTTTAAACCTGTTTTCAGTGTCTATTTATTTATATTTTATAAGTTCGCAATAATATTAATGAATATATATTAATTGTATTCATAATATCATGTAGTTAACCAGGTAATAAAAAATAATTCAATGAGAATAGCCATTAAGATATATAAATAAAAGAAAATAAAGTTTTCTTTAGATTTCAATGGTAGTTATCAAAGGAAGGGATTGGAATAGACAAACAAATGCCCAACAGTAATTACAGAGCATTCTTTGACACATTTGGAAGTGTTCAAATCATATCCTCTTGGTTCAAAATCAGCCTGAAACCTAAAATGGATGATTGGAAAACAAGCAAATAGTGTGAGGGATATTTCAGAGCCCTTCTACAAGTAAATTGAAGAAAGGGTAGGAGATGTTCATGTGCAAAGAGATAATCATACTCTTTGATTCCTTACTATTAATAATTGTCAAATGTATTCTATTAAAATGTTGAGTACTTGCTTAACAAGTACACAGGACTACTATCAATATTTCATGTTCATTATCTTGCTAGTTATCAGACAGTGGGTTTTTTTTGTTGTTGTTGATAGGTCCAAATTAAGCTCCTATTATGTAGAGCTTCCTATATGTGATTTGTGAACAAAAATTATTCCTGTATTTCTCGAATTACTATTCCACATACACTCTGCTTGGATGAGCTCATGCACACCCATAACTGTCAACCATTTTCCATACACAATCTCCCAGTTGCCTAAATTATGAAGAACCATATATCTAGCGTAGGTGCTATTTCCCTTGAAAACTCTTTTTAAATCTTTTTCTTTTGCTCTCCCTCTTGCTCTTTCTTTCTCTAACACACACAACACACATTCTTCTTCCATCCCTTTTTTTCTCCAACCACACTCTCATCCCTGTATGGTTATGGAGGCCTCTTATAACCCATCACTTACTTCAAGCAAAATATTTATGAAAATGAATTTGTAAGTTTTTCAGAATCTAAACTGTTATGAAAAATATTACACAGGATACTAGATATAGTTTGATGGTTAACAGTATGTTTTTGGTACTTAGGGAATGGAGATAGGGAGCAATATGAAGAGACAGGGAGAAATGCAAGAAAATTCCATATTTTCATGTTTTGGGGTGATTCTATTATACCTGAAGAAAATTAACTTAATCCCAAGTTTATTGATAATATATTATAAAATATCTGTACTGTTTTGAGACTATCATTTCAAATACAAATTTTTTATCATAAGCCTTTAGTTACTCAAGATTTTTTAACTTAATTCTCTTAACCTATGTTGTTCAAATTTTGAAAGAGAAAACAAGGAAAGAAAGGCCCCAAATGACAATGCTGCATTTCTTGATACTTTTCTCAATTTTTCTTGCATGATAGTGATTAATGATCCCTGACTTTGCCTGTCTCTTATCAAGTTCCTTCAGGTCCTGATTATAAAGTGAAGCTTAACCTTCCTACTTTTGATCAAGGATATGGGGAGCCTTCTGGATAGTGACAGACTACAAATGAGGACTCTTTAAACTGAAAAGATAAAGACTGAGAAATAAGATAAAGACTTTTAAAATCATGAAGTTTATGGATGGGATAGACACAAACTCATTTCCAAAATTTTAGTCTGCTAAAATCAAGGGAATTTCTTAAGATTTACTTAAAAATAACACTAGAATTGTTAAATTGCAAGTCATCTCTTCATACAGAGCAGTAACTGGTAGTTCATGCATGTAAATAAATTCAAGGAATTTTAGACATATTCATAAATGATAAATCTAGATATTCGTAGATGATAAATCTAGATTTAATTCTCAGAGTAAGGTAAGATTATTTAGAAATCTATGTCTAAGTGTAAAAATAAATAAATCTGGGAAATTTGCACTTTGCCCGTACATAAAATATCTGACTGCATACACCATTTTGTTGATCCTAACAAGTATGTTACCCTTTATAAACATAATATCTTTGTGCTCTGGATATTAACTGTGAGGTCTAGAGGTTTGAATACTCTAGACCTTGCCATCCTTAGCAGAACTTCACATGCTCCTGGCAAGAGTGCCTCTCCATCCCATACTCCCTTCCCCATCCCCACCCATAGCACTCACCAAGTCACCACCATCACTTGCACTGTGACCACTAGCATTAGTCTTACTAAGTTCTTATGAAAAAATAAATAAGACCCTCAGAGCTATAAAAAAAAAAAATAAAAAGACAATGCTGAGTTTACTTACTTGTCAGTAAAGGCTAGAAAAAGAAATGCAATGAGGAGTACAACAAGGGGAAAGTGTGAACTTTTAAGTGCTAGAAAGGTGGAAATTGTGTGGTGGCTGTGCTTACCAAGGAGTAGAAACTAGCACCGTGGATAAGAGAGAATAGTCTACAGGTCTATACACAACTGGGATCAACAGCATCCATTTGTTATTGGTCATGAAAAAGTCTTCAGTTAGGTCCACTATGGGTCTGACAAACTTGAAATGACTCAATTTTCTGGTCCTTCAATAACTTTATCTTTGTAGAATCAGGTATAGGAAAACACAACATTCCAATTTTGATATCTCCTCAGCAAGGCTACTGTAAGTATATATATATTCTGTGTATATGTGTGTGTGTGTGTGTACGTATACACACACACAAACACATTTTATTCATTAGTCTTCTTACATTGGTCTTCAGCATAAACGTGAACTCTCAGGCTAATCCTTATCATCTGGCCTTTAATCTCCTAATCTGCCCTCATCTACCATACCTCTTTAACTCCCAAAGCCCTCAGGAAATCATTGTCAGTCCTTATCAAAATCTCCTATTTCCATAAGTTTTTGTCCATCATTTTTGAAATTCCCCATTTCTTTCTTGCTCAAACTAACACCCAACTCTTTCCTGATGGACTCTGCATCACTGCTGCCCTTTTAGGAGTTAGCTGTTTTTCTTCCAAACAACCTCAGACCATTGGACTGTTAATTGTCCTCTGTGCTCACATTGCCTCTTCTAGCCCATTCTCCTTGCCCTCCCTAAGAACCCCCGGCTTTGAATCTTACGTCAGTATGTTAGGTAGTAAATTGAGTAGTCTACCGCACCCCCACACCGGCTCTGGGTTTGCCCAGGTCATTTGCTTTGGCCAATGAGGCAACTGTAAACATTATGCAAGCATATATTTGCAAATTGCTTACACATGGGGCTTGCTTTATCTTGCTATTATTTATGGGAACGCTGCAACCACTAGAATGTGTAAGAGGCCAGGCAATCGTGTTGTGTAACAAAAGTCCCTTGGTCAAGTCAGCTGGTTGGACATATAGTCCAACATCCAACTCCCAGACATTTGAGGGAATCCATCTTAAATCATCCGCTAACCAAGTTAATCAAAACCAGTAGAATCCCCTAGCGAATCCACAGAATCATGAGAAATATTAACTGTTTCTTGTCTTAAATCACTAATTGTGCTGTGTTTTCCTTTTTTAATATGATAAACCTAACTGATAGAGATTACATCACCCAAGCCCTTTGATGGACTGTAAACTCTAAGAGGACAAACTTTTTTTTCCATTACTGTCATCCCAATGTCTGGAAAATTTCAGATGTTCAACAGTTTCTTCTGAAATACACAAAATGGTTAAATATGCTTTTAGATAAATACTGCCCCAAATAAAGTATAAGGAAAAAAACATGTGTTTCCTTTATGGCTTACAGTTCCTGAATATTAGACTATGCATATTTCTTAGACAATAATTTCACTAAACCTAAAGTAAACTTAAATTTTTTCCAACCCCCTCTATTCCAAAATTAAAGTCATGAAAGGATAATGATGACATGGTAATGATTACTAAAAATGATTATAATATTAACATAAAACAATAACAATTTTTATTTATTGAAAAACCCTTGAATCCTGGCATTATGTCATTCAATCTTCAAGTGAAACTTATAAGGCAAACAATATTATTACGTATATTTTATTGAGGAAAAGACCTGAGGTTTAGCAAGATTGGCCATTAGTCCAAAGTCTCACAGTTTATAAGTGATAGGTTTTACATTCAAATCCAGAACTTTCTTATTTCAGGACATTAGTTATATTCCCTCTCTGAGTGAATTTTCTTTATATACCTGTTCTTAAATAGCTTTTGAGATAGATGGAAACTTAGAATATATCTGATTCAATTTCTCTATTTAGTTGGTGAGGAAACAGAGAGCAAAGAGGTCAAATAATATGTCCAAGAGGACATAGAGAATAATTAATTCAATAAATGGGCCAGGTTAGAGACTACTAGCAAGTAGACCACAAATGGAAGGAGAAAAGGTGTTTTCATTTATTGAGACTTTATCCTTTGCTGGGCACTGTATAAGTATAATCATGCACATGATTTGGTTTATTCCTCATAGAAGCCAATGCGGTAAGTGCATCATTTCTACTGATAAAGAGTTCAGATGTGACTGGGAGCTAAGTGATATGTCTGAAATTCAAACCTACTTCTGTCTGAATTCAAATAGCATGCTTTGTCAATAAATATACAACAGTTTGGAATTATATTCTCATTCTGTGTTTTTAAGTGTCTTGGGAAGAAAGGCTATTTATCTGGGGGAGAATATAGTCTCCATTAAAAAAGAAATCTCTACGTAAGAAAACTAAGGTCCTGTATTATTTTTTGATTTAAAATGGTGAATAGCATTCAAGGTCAATGCCAGGTCAGAGGGAGAAACATGTCATTTTCAAAAAATTATTCAAAAAACATATTTTGTCTCTAGAGAATCAGTGTGCTTCATGTAGTATTACATAGTCTTTGCTTTTTCAATAAAAATTGCCATATTAAGCATCAGGAAATTAAATCAAGATTCTAGTTATATAGTACCCATAAAAGGTTTAAGGATGTCTTTGGGAATATCAGGAGGCACTTGCCATCAAGAATGGACAGGAAGGAATGGTTCAGCTAGCGAAATCTGGCTTCAGAGGCCAGGCCCAGCACTGCATGCGGGAGGTGGTCAGTGCACAGAGAAGGAAGTCATGGATGGGCAGGTTCTTCAGAAGGTAAATGCAGTATTTTAATTACTTCTTTGTCTACTTCCTGAACCAGATTGTGAGTTAAGTGAGAGAAATTAATGGTTGATAAATGAACTAATGGATGAGGTAAGGGATGGAATAAAGTTACTAGGTGAAAAATTCAGCCTGCTAAGTTATGATACAACTGGGTCAGAGACAGGTCAGGATAATACCTTACAGATGAAAACTTACAAAAATGCATCAAAAGGTAACATTTTAAAACACATATTTTACACTCAGTGCATCTTTGCTCCAGGTACTACAAATGGCAAAGAAGAGGACAAGTTATTTTTAAATTTTTATGTATTAAAATATTATTTAAAATATTATCAAATTAAAGTTCTGAATACCATCAATTTCTATGGGTTTAGAGTAGTGAAATATTAAAATGCATCTGAATATACTGATTAAAACAGCCCCAAACTAGACGAGAGCTACCATTTTACATTAACATACTGCTAACATAATTTTAATTTAAATATATTTCCATATCTTTTGATCAGAATCATGTTAATAATTCAAGTTCATTACCTCTTACTAAAGACTTACTCCATTTAAAGGTTGTATGAATATGTTAGTGGTTAAGCATACTTAAAACAGTTAAAATTTCTTAATTAAAAATTTTAATTGAAATATAAAATGCACAGTGTACCAGTAGTCAAAGCAAGCCAGATACAGTTCTCTTTGTGTGTCTTTGGAGGCTGTCATCTTTCTTCATTACACTTGAAAACCTAGGAAGATAATAACCTTTTCAGTTTAATTTCATTTTTCTTAATTATAAGTGATATTCAGAAATGCTATTTTTTTTCTGGGTTCAATCCTAAAATACTCTTCTCTACACCCAAGAAGCCAATCTTCCATGTTTTCTGAGAAATAGCAAGTGTTTTAATGGGGCACCCATCCTGACTAATTCTTGGAAGTGATTTCCTACACAGCTTGGTTGCTATGAATCAATATTCATGTCATAAAAATATTTATTAGATTGTTTTGAGGCGAAATATCACTATGGAAATCTTTGACTTAGGTTGCAAATTACATGTAATTAAAGGCATGTACCAAGCATTTGGGAGTGTAAAACATTATCTTTTGCGACATATTGACGAGCAGTCAAGAAAGAAACTTTTCAGTTAGAATGTGACCCACAAAAACTGTCTTATTGACTGACAGTTCCATTATGAATTTAAGCCTGGGATACATAGGAGTCAATTGAACTACACATTTATCACTGCCTGCAGTTATGGATGAAAGGGAAAGAACTTGTTAACATGGGTAGGTGGAGGTTACAATTTCCAGGAGCTATTGATCTAGTTCTGCCTGCAACTCAATTACAATTGAGGTATGTGGAAAAGAGGGAAGTTGGGAAACTAACACTAAAACAAAATGTAATTCTTAAAAATATGGAAAATTATGGACTAATTGTATGGCATCTGGGAGCCTTAATATAGTCCAATGTGGACCTTGAAAGACCTGGAGCTGGTGTTGCCAGTAACAGACATGTAATCTGTGGCAAACTATTTAAATTTTTTAAGCTTCAGTGTCTTCATCTGGAAAAACAAAAGTGATGGGGAGTTAATAGTTTTAGTAAAGGCAGAAATTAGCACTGAAATGCAAGTCCCTTCTAGGCCGTTGTTAGCATTCTCATTTTTCTGTGGGTTTTTATAATTCATGACACAAAGCACCCACCAAGCTCTCAGTTGAAACTGGACACTAAGGACAACTTGGAATAAAGTTATATCTTAGGAACAACATCAATAAATATGAAAAATTCTAAAACTATACAATTACTATGGACACCTCCCTATTACTCTTTCTCTACACACACACACACACACACACACTCATATATCTCATATAGAGAGTAAAAATCTCAGCGTTGACGGTCATGGCTCAACATTCAATCACAAAATGGAATGTAGGTTGGAAAAATCCTTGAATGGACTAATTGATTGATGAGACAATGCAATATTTTTTAAAATGTAAATTTTCAGCTCTTCCAAAGACACAAAAGGAAGAAGAATACATGCTAAGAAAGGTTGTCTCTTCTCCCCTTAGCCATAGTGAATACAATTCAACACAATTACATTTGGGTATGCTTCTTAAACCCCAAAAGGAAATAGAACTGTCAAAATGTATTCATCAGAATTATGTCATGAAACACATATAATACCCTACAGATTTTCCAGAATTCTGTAGGAAAAAAAATTAATAGTAAGTCAAAGCATTGTACTTTTGTCATTGTCATTGTTACTTGATATTAATTATCCTAGGCTTATATGGCCAGAAGATCACTGATTATAAGATAGAAAAAAGAATAGCAGAAATTATTCTCTCTTTCAATTTCTTAAGTAATCACATTATGCATGGTAGTTATAAGTCAAAAACCAAGAAAATATGAAAAGAATCAGGAATAAAGTAAAGAAAAACTGAAACAAGCAGTGGTATAAAATCATCCTCAATAAAGCCTGGACAGTGATGATGACAAAGTAAATCTACAGCCAAATGTGTCATGTGATAATTTAATTTTTTTCACCATCAAAAGAGTCAATAAAATGACTTTTAGCAGGAAAGAAAAAAATCAGCTTTAGGAATTCACAAAGGAAGAAAAGACACATTTGTACTATACTGTAATTGATTAGTTTTCAAGGACTCTTGTAGACTAAAATGAAAACCAATTCTATTCATGGAAAAAAAGTTATTTTGGAGATAATGTGAACCATAGAAAAGTTTATTGGTATATCCTAAAGGCTTAAAAACTCATTGTGCCCCCAAAATAACAAATACAATTATGTTTATTTGGATGAGCAACTCCTAACACACAAAATAATCTCCAAGGTTAAATTCGGAATTTAAAAAAATAGATATTTATTTTATAAGAGTATACATGATTTAATATGTGAGAGGAGGAGTTACTATTTTGTCCTAGACAGGTCCGACAAAATTATATTTGGGCCAAGGAGTCTATGGTACAATTTTCCACTGTGCCCTAAACATTGTAAACCTCAATAGAAAGAAATGAGTAGCTATGTAGGAATCATGGGCACTTTAGCACCAACCAGTAGTGTTATACTTGTATGTCCTGTCCAGGGAAAGTATTGAAAGTTTCCAGGCAAAATATATGAAAATTAAAAACATATTTTTGTGAATACATTGATACTTAATATCATATTTAGACTTGTATTTAGAGTCATATTTAGTCTGCTTCGCAACCAAGTTCTCTAAATTCTAGAAAATGTGGTACAGAATAGACAACATGACATCACGCTAAGTACTTGAGAATGCTAGCCCCCAAATTTACTTGTGGTTTGACCCTAAATATCTCACTTAATCTCTCTAAATTGCATTGTTATTACCTGTAAAACTAGGATAATAATAGTACCTCTCTTATGGTGTTGATATAAAATAACATGCTTTATTCCTTTGCATCCCAAGTCTCTGTAAGTGACTCATGTTTATGATCTCACTCCTTGGGATGATACACAGGTCCCTCAAAAGAGTAATGGTCCCTGAAACAGGACCCACAGCTTTCACCTCTCACAAAAATCAAATCACGGTGGATAACAGACTTAAACCTTAGGCGTGATACAATCAGAATTCTAGAAGAAAATGTAGGAAAGACTCTTACAGACATTGGCCTAGGCAAAGAATTTATGAAGAAGACCCCCAAGGCAATCACAGCAGCAACAAAAATAAATGAATGGGACATGATTAAATTAAAAAGCTTCTGCACAGCCAAAGAAACAGTCCAGAGAATAAACAGACCACCTACAGAATGGGAAAAAATTTTTGCATACTACACATCAGATAAAGGACTGATAACAAGAATCTATTTAGAACTCAGGAAAATCAGCAAGAAAAAATCAAGCAACCCTATCAAAAAGTGGGCAAAGGACATGAATAGAAATTTTTCAAAAGAAGATATAAAAATGGCTAACAAACATATGAAAAAGTGTTCAACATCTCTAATCATCAGGGAAATGCAAATCAAAACCACAATGAGATATCACTTAACCCCAGTGAGAATGGCCTTTATCAAAAAAACCCAAAACAACACATGTTGGCGTGGGTGTGGAGAGACAGGAACACTCATACACTGCTGGTGGGACTGCAAACTAGTGCAACCTCTGTGGAAAGCATTATGGAGGTATCTTAAACAGATTCAAGTAGACCTGCCATTTGACCCAGCAATCCCATTACTGGGCATATACCCAAAGGAAAAAAGGTCATTCTGTAACAAAGGCACGTGTACCCAAATGTTTATAGCAGCACAATTCACAATAGCAAAGATGTGGAAACAACCCAAATGCCCATCAATACATGATTGGATTAGTAAACTGTGGTATATGTATACCATGGAATACTACTCAGCTATAAGGAATGATGAAGATACAACATCTCTATGGTTCTCCTGGAGAGAGTTGGAACCCATTATATTAAGTGAAGTATCCCAAGAATGGAAAAACAAGCATCACATGTACTCACCAGAAAATTGGTTTCCTTGATCATCACCTAAATACAAACCTGGGAACGACACCAATTGGACATCAGACTGAGGTGGGGGGTGGGGGAGGGGATGGGGGTATGCCTACACAATGAGTGCATTGCGCACCGTTTGGGGAGTGGTAACATTTGAAGGTGCTGACTCGGGAAAGGGGGGGTGGGGAAAAAAATATGAAACTATTGTTTTTAACTTGCACTGTTCACTTAATAATTTATCATGAATATTTCCCATATTATTTCATATCATTGTACAAGAAATAATGTATACATTATGAGGACATACTGTATCTAACAAGATATACTGTTAGACTCTTTGATTCTGTAAAATAAAAAAAAAAAAAAAAAAGAAAAAAAAAAAGAAATTCTTAAAAAAAAAAAAAAAAAAGAGTAATGGTTTAGGAATCAAATTTGTGCAAGGAAATGCCTAACAACAAGCAGTTTTGTTTGCTTAAGTTAAAACTAAGCTTGTAGTGAGTGCTATAGATACAATATATCCATCAGACCTGATGGCCAACACAGTGCCATAAAAAAGTGTAGTGTTGTAGTTAAGAGCATAATTTTGTAATCACATTGACCCAGGTTCAGATTAAACTTAATTTTTCTTACCTATGAAATGAAAATAACAATAGAATTTACTCTATAAAGTTGTTAACTGGATTAAATTAGATTCTGCTATTAAAATGCTAAGCAAAGGGTATGGCATATAATAAGGAATAACAACAAAGTTGTAACTCTTTCAGAAGGAACACATGAAGCCATCAAAACACAACCCTAAAAACACTTGGGTGCTGTTAATGCTTACTGTTTTTACTACCTTTCTTCCCAATTGATTTTAATATAGTCTTCTAGCCTGTAGCAAAACTAGCTCCCATCATTAGGTTGGTTAACGGCATACTGAGAATGTTTTGATTTTATGATGTTTACAAGATCAGTGTTTTACCAATCACAGACATAATAGCATAATTGTACATTTGTATTTTAGAAATATTTGCACTATAAAGAAGCATCCTCATTTTTAATTAAAATTATTATCCATGGGGTGATGCTGCAAAACAAAATATCTAAATTCATTTTCTTATTATTTAGAAATGTAACTTAAATTTCTTTCTTTTTCTTTTCTCTTTTTTATATCTCCAAAATGCTTGTCAGCAATATGTACAATCATTTTAAAATATTTTAAATTTATATCAGTGTGGTGAAAAGCAAGACTGCCTTCTTACTACAATGGATTTCTTCCACTTGGGCATGTCTATTAAAATGACTATTACTTTCCTATCCTTATGTTAATATTTTTCTGCATATGTAATATTTTCCCTTTGTTAGATTTTATGTAAACTTTCCATCTCATGCTTTCAATAAAGGTGACCTTTAAAATATATAAGTTTCCAAAATAGGAAATACAATCTTAATACAGAATTACATCTATACAAACTAAGAGTTCCTGAGGTCAGGCAGGTAACTATATTTCATTTGTATAGGACATTTTGAAATATAAGGAAGTAGAAATGCGAATTAATTACATACTATTTCTTATGCTGTGCTAATATAAATGGTTAAATTAACAAATACAATTGTTCTCAAAATCTAGTAACCTGATTAACCATCCCTCTAACTGTTGCACATCCTTTGCACAATGCTATCAATTTGCATCACACATTATTTATAATTTTCTCATTCAACATGTTTAAATGTCAACCATTAAAATGAATAGTAAAAATTATTGATAAAACATCATTAAACAAAACAACAACCACATGTTGTCTTTATAGAAAAACAGGGAGTCTGGATTATTAATGTGTTACTTAATGAACTTTTTAATATCAACCAGCATATGTTAAATAAAATTCTCACAGACACAATCACTATAGTGATGGCCTCTATTTCAAAGTCAAGTTTGAGATCAGATTTATAACTCATTGTTGTCCATATTACCTGTGAAAGCAGTGACTCCAAAATTCTATAAAGTTCATTAATGTAATCATAGATTGTTTTAACTTATAGGGGAGTATAATAGTAGTCGGTGCTTGAGTATTTCTTACATAAAGTTCTAAGCTACTTAGAAACTCCCCTTTTCAGTCACTGAAGGATTTCAGTTTCCTCCATCCTGTAACACAGCCACCTGAATATATCTTTCTAAGGTCATTATGGTGACGAGGGAATTGCAGGAGGCACAACAGCTTTTAATTGATGTGACTAGAAGTGACCCACATCATAACTCATCACAGTTCACTGGGCAAAACTAATCATATTGCCCCATTCTACCTGTAAGAGAGTTTGAGAAATGTCAGAACATGATAAGAACTGTCTCTGTCACTAATATTAAGAACTTACTGAGAGGAGACACAGCAAGGCGGCTGAATAGAACCCTCTAGCAATTATCCCCTCATAGGAATGCCAAATTGAATAACTGTCAACACAAGAAAGCACTTTGATGAGAACCAAAAATCAGGTAAGTGATCACAGTACCTAGTTATAACATTACATCAAGGAAAGAGGCACTGAAGAGGGTAGGAAAGACAGTCTTGCATTGACTACATCACCCATCACCCAAACCCCAGCAGTACTGAACCAGTTCCAGGCAGGGATAGAATCTGTGTGCTTGGAGGAGGAAAGGTGAAATGATTATGGGACTTTATATTGGAATTCAGGGCTACCCTATCTCAGAAAACCAACACAGGGTAGAATTCTGCCAGTGGGCACCCACAGAGGGAGCATTTAAAGGAGCCCTGGCCAGAGATAGAAATGTGAGTTCTGGCTAGCTTCACAATCAGCTGATGAAAGTGGCCTGGGACCTGGAATAAATTTGTAAGGCTTCCAGGCCACAAAGACTGTAGTCCTCAGACAATTCCTGTGGCTACACTCTAAGCCAGTGGACTTGGGCTGCACATGACCCAATGAGACACCAATGGTGGTGACTAAGAGAGTACCTGTGTCACTCCTCCCCCAATGCCAGGCAGTGCAGCTCATGGAGAGTCTTATGCTTGGGTAAAGGAAGGGGAACAGTACAGAGAGTGAAACTCCTGTTTGGAAGAAAGTGAGGGAAAAGAATGAGAGAGTTTGTTTTTTGTAATTCAGGGAATTCTTCCATATCTTACCCAAGGCAACCAAGGCAGTATCACCAGGAGGCTGCAAGAGTTGCAGCATCACTGGGCTTGGGGCACCCCCTAGTGATGATACAGGTACAGTGACTAAAGACATTACAAGATTCAATTTTCTTTGAATAACTGGAAAGCCTTCTCAAAAAGAATGGATACAAACAAGCTCTGCCTACAAATACTGAACTCTTCAATGCCCAGACATCAACAAACATCCATAAGCATCAAGAACATCCAGGAAAACATGACCTCACTGAACAAACTAAATAAGGCACCAGTGACCAATTCCAGAGTGATGGAAATAGGTGACCTTTCAGACAGATAATTCAAAGTAGCTGTTCTGAAGAAGCTCAATGAACTGAAGACAAGACAGAGAAGGAATTCAGAAGCCTATCAGAGAAATGTAACAAAGAGATTGAAATTAAAAAATAATCAAACAAAAATTCTAGACTTAAAAAATTCAATTGGCAAATTGAAAAATTCATCAGAGTCCTTCAACAGCAGAATTGACCAAGCAGGTGAAAGAATCTGTGAGCTTGAAGACAGGCTATTTGAAAATACACAGAAGATAAAAAAAGAAAAAAGAATAAAAAAGAATGAAGCACACATACAAGATCTAGAAAATAGCCTCAAAAGGGCAAATCTAAGAGGTATTGGCCTTAAAGAGGAGGTAGAAAGAGATTGGGGTAGAAAGTTTATTCAAAGAAATAACAGAGAACATTACCAAGCTAGAGAAAGATATCAATATTCAGGTAAAAGAAGGTAATAGAACATAAAGAAGATTTTCCAAACAATGGGCACATAACAACTCATAGCTGGGTGGCATAGACAGAGGTGTAAATCAATAATTGTAACTTGTAACAAGAGGTGATAAACATAATAGTAGACATACCAAACTTCAAGCCTAAAAAGAAAAGATTAATTTTGTTTTCAATAAGAAAGGAGGTGGGAATTTTTTTAAAAAAAAAAAAAAACAAGTATAGTAAAAAAGACCTCAGACAGGCAAGTGGAGCAGATCAGTCCAGGAAAAGGAAGCAGCAGGTGGAAATATATACACAGGAAATTTGAGGGTACATTCAAAGAATAACAAATAGCTTGGCATTGCTGGAGCTTAAAATAAAAAGAGGTTCCCATGGAAAATAAAGCTTTAAGATCAATCCTTCTGGCAGCAGATTGAGGATGGATGGGAGAGGAAAGCTAGACGAGAAGATTCTAGATCCAATGAGGCTGTTACGGTGGTAATGGAGGAGATTACAGGGTGGTTTCTAGGAGGTAGGCTTAGTGGGTCTTGGTAACTAAAATTTTGAGGTGAGGGAGGAAGAGGGACTACTTCTGGTTTTCTGAATTGAAAGTCCATGTCAAAGGCACTTCCAAGCAAATGCTGACAGATTACAATTTCCCCTCGTGAACTTGTCTGTCCTTACTAATCCTGTCTGCCTTAGTTAAGTGTTTCCTTTGTCAAGCCCATCCACATGTGAGGGTGGAAATTAATCTGGCCCATTTTCTCAGACTGTTTACCTCACCCCTTCGAATGTGACCTTATGACTATGAAGCTGAGGGGAGAAAATCATTAAGAAGGATGGAGTATCGATGGAGACACATTTTAAAGTAAAATAAGAAAATTTTTTATTGAGGGTGCCAAATCAAAACTTCATGAGGATGTTTTAAGGAAAGTTTTAATGACATCAATAGAAAATGGAAAAGGAAAGAGTATAGAAAATATCTAAAAGCTGAAGCCCTTAGTCCTGTTGTATGACATTCAGGTACTCCATAAGGTCATCATTTCCTTACCTCTTGCTAGTCTCTTAAGTCTTCATGTACCAGAAATATTTAACTGCTTAAAATTCTTTGCACAGAACATGCTATGATATTACCTCTGTCTTTATTACTGCTAGAATATTCTCACCCTGCTCCTTGGCTGCCTAACTCTGATTTATTATTTACAACCAGCTCATCAAACATCACTTACAGGAATTCTTCCTTGATCCCATCAGACTGGGTGCCCCTTAGAGATCCAGTTGACACTGTTAATTTCTCAATATTTTACTTATCACACTGTTTTTGTAAGTATATGGTTATGTAACCTGTTTCTTCCATCTCTTCTAGACTATGAGCAGCTTGAGGAGAGGGATAATTTCTTATTTATGTTTGTATCCCCAGTGCCTAGCACATAGATTTGTAATGTTGATGGATAAATGAATGCACAAGGAATAAATTATCCTGAAATCAGGAAACTGAACATGGTCATTTATATATCCTATCATTGGTACAGATTATATTGGTAGTAAAAGGAGTGTCAGAAGTGGCTATGAGAATTTGGGAGATAACGAAGTCACAAAACTGATATTCCAAGTTAAATAAATGGCTGTATTGGAAATGACCTATAAGTAAATAATTTTTGGGAAAAAGTCATATATTAGAGTGACTTTAATATATGACTTATGGTGTTGAAGTTTTAGTTGATTATAAGACACTGGTGTGGCCATGGAAGAGGTTTATTGAAGTGGAATGGAGGAGAGGATCAATGCACCTGAAGTCATTAAAGAACAGTAAAGTTATGGTGTTGATAAGAGCATCCTTGATGATGTTCAAATCAATTAGTCTAATGGCAGGAGTGGGATGAAGAAAAGAAATAATTTTGGCCACTCCTCTATAAGTATAGCAAAGTCTAAGAATAGAGAAAGTTATTTGGGAACTATTACATTAGTCCATGTGAGAAGTCATATGGATTTGAACTGAAGTAACAGAGAAGAGATTTAAAAATTTTTTAGCCTTGGGCCATTTAAATAACAGAAGTCCTTTCCTTTTTCTTGGAAGAATATAAGAGCACAAGTGGCCTGTTATATGCCACCTGTGCCACTAGTACATGTGACTAGTGCTATGATCTGGATGTATCCCAAAAATTCCTATATTGAAATCATCAACATGATAGTAAGAGGTGAGGCCTTCAGGACGTGATTAAGTCATAGGGCAGAGCCCTCATGGATGGGACTGGCCCTTTACAAAAGGGTTTGAAGGAGTGGATTCATTCCCTTCCATCTCCTCCATCGTGTGAGGACACAGTATTTGCCCACTTTGGAGGATGCAGCAACAAGGCACCTACTCAAGTTAACATTATAAAACAACAAATGTATTTTTTGTTGATTGATTAATATTGATATCTTCCCTTTTTTAAGAAATTATAATCAAATATAGAATTATGGCATATATGTGATTAATTCAGTAGCTAAATATAGTTCTGTTGAAACACAGTCATTATTCAGAGACAAAAGACGTACAGATTGGCAGTGAAGGAGAATAAGAAAGTTTTCCATGGCTAGGCATCAGTCAGTTGAGGGTGGGATGATGTTATAGAGAATATGTTAAAAAAATAAAATAAACCTGGGAGGCTATTGAAATTTGAGAGATATATTTTTTTAACCTGTACATGAAAGGTTTTCTAGAAGGCAATAAGTTTACAAATATGTTTATGTCTATTTCTACAAAATATGCTTAGATTTTATTTATTAAGATTTAGTGACAAAAAACATTTCTAAGCAATTCATGGTGGTTTATCTATTGTTTCACTAGAACATTTTAAGGAGAAATTTCACTACATTGTGTAAATGTTAGCTGCTCAGAAACTATTTGTATGAATAAATAGCAGTATTTATTATCCAAAGAAGAGAATAAAATAATTTTATATCCTATTTTCATTTATTTGTAGCATATTTATTCTCTAATCATATACTTCAATATTATAAGATGACTTTTTGAATGCAGATATTTTAAGAGAAATGTGACTTTTCAAATAGAAATAAAGGAAACAGACATTAATCCATGCAATAGTAGTGAACAGTGTTGCATAATTGAAAACAAAAGATCATGTAGTTTTCTATATGCCTATTAATATTATGCAAATAATGAAAAGATGCATTTTATTGTCAGGTCTTAGGCTAGCATCAAACTTGTATCTCTCTCCAGAAAATCAGAGTTTCCAGAGGAACCCTCTGGCTAATGCCTAAAATCTTGGAAGCCACATCACCCTCACAAAAACTGGCATGGCAGAAGAGGTGGTCTTCCCTTCTGAAGAAGGGATGAAAATCCTGTATGGAGTGAAAACTCTTTTGCTGCTTACAGATTTTTGCCTACATAAAAGGTGGAATATCACTTTTATAAAATCAAAATATTTAGGAGAAAGTGTTGAGTCTGCAGAATAAGCATAGGGCTTTAAGAATGAAAGTTCTCAGATGAACAGTAACTCCAACAAAGCCATTTCTTGCCCTAAAACACACAAGACTCTCTGGGTGGGTGACGCTATTTCTGCAATAGTGGAATAGAATCTTCTGTTTCGCTTCATGCCCTGGCTTAGCTCTTATCATCTTCTGAGACAAACCTCTACCCAGACCATGTGCACCCCAGCCTCGACCTCAGGATTATCCAGGAATTCAGCTTAACATGGATACTTTCTAAATGCCATGTTATAGGCTTTGGATGTAGAAGAATGGTTACTTCCTTTGAGACTTTTGAGCAAGCTGTAGGAACAGATATGTTTTTAAATGACTCTAATATGATGGAAAATACATAGGGTGTGGATCTGAAAAGATCAGTACAGGGAAACTCAGGAGGGTGCAGCACTGATCAAAGCAGGGTTGCTCTTATCAACCTTTTATGACATTTTGTTTCAATATCTATGCAGCCTGATTGCTACAACCCTTGTTTTCTGCCCAACCCTAGATCAGTGTTCTCGATAGTATTTAGTCCCACCCAGAGAGGTTTTTTAAAATGGTAAGTCAGAAGAGCTTAGCAAAACAATATTTTATAATTCCAACAAGCTCAAACTCTTTATTGAGCCTGAGCCTTCATATAAATACTTAATGGAAATGAAAAAAATTGATGGACTATGCTCCAAATATGAGAAGCCACATAAGACACAGAATATTTCATATTGATTCGCTTTGATTTTCTGCTGCAGGTCACAAGTATATCATCGTATAATCATATAGTTTCCTGAAATAAAAAACAATCTTTCCACTTAAACATTTTATTCAATAGTTAGTGCTTTTAACTCCTAGATCTAGAAATCTGTGTGACCCATTACTTTTCTTAAGCCTTCACGCACATTCTGTTTGAAATTTCATTAATTTTCTATAAGAGAACATGGGCAATATTAGATAATATTCTTCTTCATTCATCCTCTGCATTTTAACAAACCATTTTCCACTTGTATCATCTCATGTTAGATTTAATCAGGCTTTAAATAAATAGTTATTGAACAATTCATCTAAGTGCATATAACAATGTTTTATACTCACTTATCTTTTTATTGTTATTATGAAGTCCTTCTTTAACCCCACAATCTCATTTGGATCTTTCATCAATATTTCACTACATGTATTATAATTCTGATAATATTTCTTTTTTGAGATTTACAAGCTAATATTTGTTTTTCTTGGCAGCAAGCACAACTTTCTCTTCTATACATTGTATATTTTCTTTTCTTTTCTTTTCTTAAAAATAGCTAGCAATTTATTTTCTCCTAGAACTAATTAATTATGTTCTTGCAGTAAAACTTATGCCCTCAACTACATAAGTTTTTTCAGTTGCTAAAAGCTTTTTATCTGGACACCACATTGCACAGTCCAGATTGAACGATGCCCACAGGAGTTGTGCAAAGTGAGTGCTGGTGTTGATAGTAAATTTTTCCACTGACTTCTTTTTGGTATTTTTTTTTTGGGGGGGGGAGGGTCTTTTTAGGACATATATTTTGAATCTCCTTATTTTTCATTTTTCAGTAAATATTCAAGTTTTACCATATGCCATTTTTTCTACAAATATTCATGCTAATTTTCCCCCATCTATTTATATTCTATATATTGATACCTGTGCCCTCCCCTCACTTACACTTTTCCTTTATCTTTCCTAGTAAGTTATGTGTCAGCTGCCTTTCTCATTGCTGATGTGAGTTTTATCTCAACATTTTTTGTCCTTTCTATGCAAATCTTCCAATTTGTGCTTTATCCTGGAATATGTTTTTATATTCAGATAATGAGTTTGATGATTCTCATTGGGTAGCTTCTCTCTAGAAACAGAAACTGCTTCAACATGGCAGAAAGACATTTAAGAGGCTTTTTTACTTTTAATCTTGGAATACTTTGTATTCTCTAGTCATTAACCCAGATATTTTAGCTTTCAACATCCTCTTAATTGTATTTGTTCTAAGGTCAGATTACCTTGGTTTGAATTTACATTTATGAGTTTTAATCAACTTTAATCAACTAGCCTAATCTACTAAGCTACAGTTCCAATAACATTAAAACGGGGTGTTCTTAAGAGTGCCTATGACATAAAATTAGTATAAGCATTTACCGATATTTAAAAAGCACTTGACATAATCCCTGGCACAGAGCAAATTAGAGCTGTTTATATAATATTACAGCATCATTACACTTTCCATGGTAAATATGTAAAAGTGAATAGATATATAGTTAATCATTATATTGATGTAAATGCTAAAAAAGAATACATTCTGTTAATACATCATTTGGGACAAAAATGTTATCCCTTTAGAGGCAAGTTTAGTGATCCAGTAAGTGTAAGGAGCTTTAGGTAAAGGTTAAAGCTCTTAGCCACAAGACCCTCTACATGCTAACGGGACAAACAAGAAGCATGTGCCAAACACACTTGCTTATAGCATGGGCCCTCCAATGTTTGATTTTACATATGGTGGATAGTGTTCATCTGGTGAATTTGAAGAAGGAAAGATATTTGATGTGAAGACATTATTTTATTACATATTTTAAAAATCACTGACTTCTATGGGTTGAGAAATTGATCTGTCAAAGAAATATAGAAAACTTTGATTCATGTTGTTTTAATTTTTATTTTCAGAGTAGAACACATAGGAAATATTAGAAGAAAGTTTTTCTGATCATATGTATCACTTTCTGCACTGTCATCCTTCCACAAAGTAGTACTTTTCCAATAAGGGTAATATGATACATATGATATGATTATTACCAGAAACGATTTGAAAACATTGTGAAGTTTCCCATAGATGGTCATCATATTTCACTTTGTCTTACTCTGATGATGTCTCAGCCAGATGAGAGCATCCCTAAAGTTAATTACTTATTTTTCATTATTATACATACTTGCTCTGAAGACTAGTAATCAAACTTTTAGAAAAAAAAATCATGACTCAGTGCAAAGGCATCTCTGAAAACAAAATGACAAAATCTCTAAACAAATACATGAAAAATTGCCAGAGATTATATAGAGACAGAAATATAAACTAAGTAACGAAAAATAAAATCCCTGAAATTGTCCACAATAGTTTATAGTTTATTAGCTAAACCAATGGGATAAATTAGTATCTAGTGATGCACTCCATTTACATTTACTTAAGAATATATTTCAAATTATAATTTTAAAACCATTTTTTATTTTCTGCCTATTATGCCAATATGTTCACTGGGTCCTTAAACAATGTCTGGAACTCTGTGGCCATTCAGTGTATGTTTATTAAACCAAACACAATCACACTACAGACTATTAGATTTGACATGACATTTTTCAGGACAAATACTTCACAAATACACAAATTACTCATATTGATGGGGGAGGAAAAAACAAGAGAAAACAAATCAATCATGGACATTTCATTTTAGAAAACAAAACAATGTTTTAATATTTCCCATGTATAAAAAATGAAATTTCTAAGGACTAAAATATAAGTACTATTGGGGAGTAGAAAGGTGGAAATGGTGGCATATTTTCTAAGAGAAGTTCTAATATATCAAAAATTGTTTCATTTGATAAATAACAATTTTTGCCCATTCTAAAATAGAAATACTGTTGAAAAAGCAAACTTGGTAAAATATTGAGAACAGTGTTAATCTGTCACTATATTATATAGGAAATTCCTAAGTCAAACAATCAAATTAGTAGGCAATCAGTTAAGAGTGTAAATTGGTAATAAATTAGACTTTATTGAAATGAATAAAGAAAGAAACTTTTGTTCTGCAAACAACCCTGTTAAAAGAAAAGACAAATTACAGACTGGAAGATAATAGATATTTTTAAAACATATATCTAATAAATAGCTTGTATCTAGAATGTAAAAAAAAAGACTTTAGTGAAAAACAACAAAAAAATCAAATTAGAAAATAGGCAAAATACATGAACAGAAATTTCACTGAAGAAGATATATAGATAGCAAATAAGTACATAAAAAGATTTTCTAAACTATTAGCCATGAGGGAAATGCAAATTTAAACCAAAATAAGATGCTATTACATATTTATCAGAATGACTAAAATAAAAACTTGGTATAACTTCAAATGCTGGCAAACCAGAGACACTAGGTCACTCATATATTGCTGATAGGAATGTAAACTGATACAGCAACTCTGGAAAATAGTTTGTCAGTTTCTTTTAAAATAAAAATTGGTCTTAAAATAAGACCCAGCATTTGTACTCTTGGGAATTTATCCAGGAGAAATGAAACTTATGTTCACCCAGAAACTTACACATGAACTCATAAGTTTATATGTAATAACTTGAACCTAGAAATAATCCAGATGTCATTTCACAGGTGAATGGCTATGCAAACTGTGATACATCCAAAAGATCTATCACATCTTTTGGATCGTTACTCAGTAATATAAAGGAAAAGACTATAGATAGATAAAATGCCTTGGGTGAACCTCAGGGGAATTACACTGAGTGGAAAAAGCCAATCTCCAATGACTACCAACAGTATAATTCCATTTATATATCATTCTCAAAGTGACAAAACTATAGAAATGAAAAACAGGTTAGTGGTTGTCAAGGGTTAGGGTGGGTGTGAGTGGGGGTAGCTATTTTTGGGTAGAACAAAAGAGCCTTTTGATGATGGGACAGTTTGAATGTTGAACACAGTAATAGTTACATGAAGCTACACATGTGATAAAACTTCAAAGAAATATATGCACTCACACTGATAAGTGTATATATACCTCTGAAATATGAATAAATTCTAAAGATTTTACCAATGTCAATTTTCTGGCATTGATATTGTACTATGCTTATGTTAGATGTTAACATTCGTAGAAGCTGGTAAGTTTGCATGGGACCTCCAGGTACCTTTCTTTGCAACTTCCTGGAAATCTATAATCACTTCAAAATAAAAAGTAAGAAAAGAAGTTACTCAAAAGAAAAAAGGCCACACAGCCTATATAGAATAACAATGCTTTCTTTTTTCTTAATTTCTAGAACAGTGTGCTGCATATACTAAACACTCAAGAAATAGTTCTTGAATTAATTTTAAAAAGTTATTCCATATTAAAAGGAGATAATATATCTTTAAATTCAATCTCATAATTAACATGTATCTAATATGTGCAGAATGGTTTTAATATTTATTTTTCAATTCTAACTTGTAACAGATATGCAATGCATCTTACAGTTTTGCAAATGAGTTTCAAGACATTAATAAGACTGGCACAATAAATACTTTTTATTGATATATAAGTTGTATATATTTTGGGGTACATGTGATATTTTAATACATGCATACAATCTATAATGATCAAATCAGGGTAATTGTGATTATCCATCACTTCAAATAGTTAGCTTCTCTTTGTGTTGGGAAACATTACAATTTTCTCTTCCAGGTATTTTGAAAAATACAATGTTATTTTCAATTATAATTTCCTTACTGTAAACCAAATACTATACCTTATTCCTTCTAATTGTGTTTTTGTACCTATTAAGCAACCTCTCTTTATTCCCCTCTTCACTTCCCGGCCTCTGATAACCACCATTTTACTTGCTACCTTGATGAGATCCACTTTTTTAGCTCCCACATTGAGTGAGAACATGTGATATTTGTCTTTCTGTGTCTAACTTACTGTTTATCATAATGATCTCCAGTTCCATATATGTTCCTAGAAATGATAGGATTTCATTCTTTTTTATGGCTGAATAATATCTATTGTGTGTGTATACATATAATTTTAATTATGTGTGTATATGTATATATATATATACACACACACATATAATTTTAATTATCCATTTATTCATTGATGGACACTTAAGTCGATTCTATATGTTAGCTGTTGTGCATAGTGTTGCAATAAATATGGAAGTGCACAATGGAGACAGTCCTCAACATTTGGGGCCTTTCCCACCTTCTTCCCACCACCACTGCTACTGAGGCAGCCAGGGCTGAAGGGCTGTTTATATCTAGGACTGGCAAGTGTTTCACAGGGGACAGTTAAACCAGGGCACCTGGGAGCAGTTTCCTGGCCTCTGACAGAATGCCTATCACACCCAGGCTGCCTGTTTCCCCTCAGAGCTGGGAGGGTTTGTCGGGGAAGAGTTAACCAGGGCACTTAGGAGCAGCTGTCCCACCGCTGACAGGGTGCCTGTCACACCGAGGATTCCACAGAGCTTGAGGCTCACTCCCTTCCCTCTAAAAGAAGCAGTGAGTGCTTCTGTGTGCCCCAAAGACAAAAGCTACCACCTCCTGGGAAAGAGGGAGGGGCTAGCAGTCCTTTCCCCAAGCTGAGAGCTTCCTGTCTCTTCTTCAAGGAGCCTACCATTCCTCAAGGCAAGTCCCTGACAATCATTCCTCCTCTCCTGGAGCATTTCAGCCACAGCCCACAGCCAGTCTGGTAGCCCTGCACACAGTGGATTAAGCTGCCTCCACCAGCTCAGCTGTAGGTAGGCCAGGGCAGGAGCTGGGAATCAGGGTGCTTTTGAGCTCCCAAAGGACAGAGACCACTGTCATTGTTGAGAAAGGGGGTATGTGTGGCTTGTGTGTCCCACAGCTGCCTGCCTCTGGTAATCTCATCAAGAGGACCCTGCCCTTTCTGTCACAGGCTCACAGTACAGCTGTTCTTCTCCTGCCTGAGCATTCTTTTGGAGCAGGCAGAACGTGAACCCAGTGAGGACTGGGAGCAAGTTTGCCAGCTTGGTCTGGGTCTCATCCCCACAGGACTCAAACACACCCTCCAGGGGCCTGGAAACTAAGGATTACCTAACCTAGTCCAACACCGCTGGCACCTGGACACTCTCCCAGGGTCCAAGGACCAACTGATACAAATTGCCAGCAGCATCATAAGGAGTACCTACCTCCATGAGCTGAAAGGCAGTGTACCTCTCCAGCATACACTGAGCAGCAGAATTCCCAGCAGAGGAGACCAGGTGAACTCCAAAGCTAACTGTTTTGAGATGAGGGAAAAGGTTTGAGATGAGAAGGAACCAGCATAAGAACCCTGGCAATATGAAAAAGTAGGCTGCTTCAACAACTGCAAAGGATCACACTAGCTCTCTAGCAATGGACTTTAACAAAAAAGAAATTTTTGAAATATCAGACAATGGAATTCAAAATATGGGTCACAAATAACCTTAGTGGGATCAATGAGAGAGTTGAAGATCAAAACAAAGAAAACAAAAATTAATAATAATTCAGGACATGAATTAAAAATATGCTAAAAAGATAGATACTTTAAAAAACCAACAGAACTTCTGGAAATGAAGGAGAAATTTAGCGAATTTCAAAATACAGTGGAAAGTTTTAGGAACAGACCAGAACAAAGAGAAGAAAGAATTTCAGAGCTTGAAGACAAGGCTCTTGAATTAACCCAGACAGTCAAAATATACAAAAAAAGAATCAAGGATAATGGAAAAAATCTCCAATATGGGATTATGTAAATGCCTAAACATAAGAATCATAGGTATTTCCAAGGGAGAAAAAGCAAAAAGCAAGGAAAAATTATTTGAGGGAAAAATGGAAGAAAACTTCCCTGATTTTGCTAGAGATTTAACGTGGACATATAAGCAGGTCATAGAACTCCTGAAAGATTTATTGCAAATAGGACATTACCAAGGCACATAATCAGCAGTCTGGTCAAAGTCAAAGTGAATGAGAAAATCCTACAAGCTGTGAGACAAAAGCATCAGGTAATTTACAAAGGAAAACTCATCCAACTAACAGCAGATTTCTCAGCAGAAACATTACAATAATGATAATAACAATAATAATAAGGGACTAGGGTCCCATCTTTAGTATTTTTAAACAGAGTAACTGTCAACCAAGAAATCTGTAATCTTCAAAACTAAGTTTCATAAATGAAGGAGAAATAAAATCTTTCCCAGACAAGTAAACACTAAGGGCATTTGTCAACACTAGACCTGCCCTACAAGAAATATTCAGAAGTGCTCTAAATACTAAAAAGAATGGTTAATACTCACCAGTGTAAAAACATTTAAAAGTAAAACCTCACAGCTGTTATAAAACAGTAACACAAGGAAGAATACAAAGCAACTGGTTACCAATCAACATGATGACTGGAACAGTATCTAACTAATAAATTTTGACATTGATTGTAAATGGTCTAAATGCCCTACTTACAAAATATAGATTAACAGAATGCATTAAAAAACACAACCCAGTGTATGAGGGAAGATGGCTGACCAGAGACACCAACTGCTAGAACATCTCAGTAGGAAGGAAAGATTTTAGAAGAAAGAGAAAAACCAAACAAATAAACATATTAATAGATCAGGTGTAATTCTGAGGGAAGAGTGCCAGAACATGCAGGGGACTCCATGGGAGTAAATTGTAGAGCAGAACAAGGAGGAGCAAGAAATCAGTGGAGATTAACCCCGAGGAGGCTTGGAGTCCAGCTAAAAGGGTAGGTGGAGCAACTCGTCTCTCCCACCCTCATATCTCTGACAGTTGGTGGACTTCTGAGCTGCTGGACAGACTTTCGGCACCCATGAGCCCAAAAGCTTCCAGGTAACTGGGAGCTTCTTGTGGAAGTATCAGGCTCCCAGCCACACTGGGGTGCTTCCTGTCACCAGAGACCTGAACTGAGCTGGTAGGAGCCATATTGCTTCTCTACCCACTGTTCATCTTTGTCCTCCTCAGGAGGCAACAGCCATCTCAGTTTTCAGCTTGCTTGTTCCCACACAAACATTTTCCAACTCCTGCTCCAACTGCAGGATCCACAGGGGTCTAGTGAGTCTCAGCAGATCTGCATGATCTTGGAGCCAGGACATTCCAAGTGGACTGCCTTGTGGAGAGGGGAACAGAGATGACCAGAGTGCTAGCTTTCCTCAATCTAGCCTCTTTTCTTCTCCCTCTCCTCCCCTGCCCATGGCTGTTGAGAGAGACAATTGAGCCATCACACCGAGGCTTCTATAGAAATTGGGGCTAAAAATATTTCCTCTTGAAGCCCTACAGTGGCCTAAGGGGTGCTTGGACTGTGAGCTCCCTGCTCATCAGCCCTCCCTGGTGCTGTGTGCCAGCAGGGCACACCCCAAAATGGAGGAACATCAAACCTGCGAGCACCCCAAGGCAAATCAGAACCAGCACAATTCTCCCTGGCACAGTCAGGGATTGATCTTTGGGGACCTGGGGGAAAAACCACAGGCCAGATCCCATACCCAGGACTTGCTTGTGTTGCTCAGGGGCAGGGAAGGGAGATTTGTGAACTAATCTCAGGAGGCAAGGGATCCTGTGTGGGCAGAACTAAGAGGAGAGTGCAATGTGGGTCACAGCTATGGTGTACTCATGGAGCACCCCTCCACCAATAGGAAGGCTGTGCTCTCAGCCCAGGCCAGGATCCTGGGTGGAGAAAATCCCCAGCCCACAGCTCAATCATGGGGGAATGTAGAAAGTCTGCGCTCCTGCCTGCCAGCAGACATTGGAGGCTTGGAGGCTGACCGTGGAGCAGGGGAGACGGGGAAAGAATGAAACCCACTCCTGACAGCCAGATTGTGAATCTCATATGGCATTGTCTTCACAAACAGGCTTTCTGGTTGGGTGGGGCCACTCCTGCCCTTCCTTGGCAGCTTTCCCAGGAAGCTGAGAGTGGTCCTTTCACCCTGGCAAAATAGCTACATTGCTGACTTTTGTGGAGCCTGAGGGCAGGCTCACCCAACACAGCCCTGCCAAGCCTCACTCCCCCACCCACCTCTGCTGTGGCAGCTAATAGGGACCCACCTGGAAGTTCCAGGGCCCCATCCAACACATAGGGCATTCAAGTGCTTCTTCTGAGGGACTAGAACTAGTCAAAATTCCCCAAAACAACTCTGCACCTTATGCATTCTGGCAAGCACTGCCTGACAGGGAGGTCAATTTGCACAGGCCTTTACAGCATCTATTGACTTGAGCATATAGGGTGTGATTGATTCTCACCCCTAAGTACCACCTACTGTCTCAAAGATTAAACTACACATGCCAATACAATTCACACTGTTAAGAAGACCACACGACTGGGAAAAGAGAAAGGATTACAAAGACCTCCATCCTCCTCTATTAGAGACAGACAGGGAATCTGCCTACTCACATAGCTCACCACAGCTACCGGCTGCAAACAACTAGCAACTGATAAAACTACCACACTAAGGATATCTATAACCAATGCATTCATCCAGAAACTAGAGCACCACCAAAGCACGCATAAGCAAAGCCAAAGGTTCTTACCCAACACATGCTACAAACACACATATAGGAGTGAGGAGGAGGGAAAAACCCTATCTAAACAAAAGAAAAACCAAAAATAAGAAGCAACAGCTGCTCCAGATGAGGAGGAATCAGGGAAAGAATTCCAAAAGTATAAAAATCAGAGGGAAAGGACACCCCTAAAATGGAACACCAGCTGTCTACCAATGGAAACCAACAAAAATGAAAATACTGAAATGACAGAGAATTCTAAATATGGATTGTAAGAAACCTCAGTGAAATCCAAGAGAAAATGGAAAACAAACTTGAGGAAACTACAAAAACAATTCAGGAAATGAATAAAAAATTTACTAAAGATATCAATATTTTTTTTTAAAAAAAGGAACTTCTAGAAATGAAAAATTCACTTAAAGAAATATAAAACACAGTGAAAAGTTTTAAGAATAGACTAGACCAGGCAGAAGAAAGAATCTCAGAGCTTGAAGACAATTCTTTCTAATTGTCAGTCAAAAATAAAGAACAGAGAATTAAGAGGAATGGACAAAGCCTACAAAAAATATGGGATTATGTAAAATGGCCAAATATACATAGTCATCCCCAAGGGTGAAAAAGAAAATGCATAAGGGATGGGAAACCTATTTGAGAGAATAATTGAGGAAAACTTCCCTAGTTTTGCTAGAGATTTAGACAAACAGGTACAAGAAGCTCAACAAATAACTGGGAGATTCATTGAAAAGCGGCAATCACCATGACACATAGTCATCAGACTGACTAAAGTTAACATGACAGGGGAACTCCTGTGAGCTCTAAGGCAAAAACATCAAGTAACTTACACAGGAAAACCCATCAGGATAACTGCAGACTTCTCAACTGAGACCTTATAAGCCAGAAGGGATTGGGGCCCCAACTTCAGTCTTCTTAAAAGGAACAACTGCCAGCCTAGAATTTTGTATCCTGCATAAACTATGATTCATATATTAAAAAGAAATAAAGACTTTTTCAGACAAGCAAACACTGAGGGAATTTGTCAAGAGCAGACCTTCCCTGTAGGAAATGCACAGATCTGAATTCTACATGGATAAGCAGAAGAGTCACCCATCAGTGTAACCTACTGAAAAGCTAAAGCTCAGAGCTCATATGAAACAACAGTACAGGAGGTAAAACAAAGCAATAAGGTACTACTACCCAACAGGATGAACAGAACCACATCCCACATATCAATTCTATCAATCAACGTAAATTGTTTGAATTCTCCAATTAAGAGACATAGACTAAATGAATGGATAAAAAAAGACAAGACAAGAATCTGCTGTCTTGGGAAACACATCTAACCCAAAAGGATTCAAACAGATTCAAGGTGAAGAGATGGAAAAAAATATTCCATGCGAATGAAAAGCAAAAGAAAGGAGGTGTAGCCAGATAAAATTGACTTACTAAAGAAAGACAAAGATGGTCATTATATAATGGTAAAGGGAGCAATTCAACAACACAGGAGCACCCAGATTCATAAAGCAAACCCTACTAGATTTAAGCAAAGAGATAAACAGTAGAATCATAATTTCCAGGGACATCAGCACCCACTGACAGATCTGGAAAGATCATCCAAGGAGAAAATAAATAAAGAAACACTGGACTTAAATGTTGCTCTAGAACAAATCAGCCTAACAGACATTTACAGAACATTTTACCTAAAAGCTACTGAATATACATTCTTCTCATCAGCGCATGGAACATTTTATAAGACTGACCATATTTTAGGCCACAAAACATGGCTTAACAAATTAAAAAAATAAAAATCATACCATGTATCTTCTCAGACCACAGTGAAATAAAACCAGATATCAACTCCAAGAGAAATATTCAATTCTACATAAAGTCATGGAAATTAAACAGCCTGCTGCTGAATGATTATTTGATCAACAATGAAATTAAGATGGAAATCAAAATTCCTCAACCTGAATGACAAAGGGGACACAAGCTATCAAAATCTATGGGATTCAGCAAAAGCAGTCCTAAGGGGAAAATGTGCCCCCTTAAATGCCTACATAAAAAAGACAGAAAGGTCACAAATAGACAATCCAATGAATCATCTCAAGGAATTAGAAAAGTAAAAGCAAACTAAACTCAAACCAAACAGAAGAAAAGAAATAATTAAAATCAGAGCAGAATTAAATAAAGTTGAAAATAAAAAAATTGTACAAAAGGTTAATAAAAAAAAAAGTTGGTTCTTTAAAAAGATAAACAAAGTTGATAGAACTTTTCTTAGATTAACTAGAAACAGAAAAGAAAGGACCCAAATAAGCTCAATCAGAAATGAAAAAGGAGATATTCTAACTATAATATCATCTGGGAATACTATGAAAATCTCTATGCACATAAACTCGAAAATGAAGATCAAATAGACAAGTCCCTGGAAATGGACAATCTCCCAATACTCAAGCAGAAAAAAACAGAACTCCCGAGCAGAGCAATAACAAGCAACGAGATTAAAGCAGCAACACAAAATCTTCCAAAAAAAAAAAAAAAAAAAAATCCCCAGACCAGATGTATTCATAGGGGAATTTTATCAGACTTATAAAGAAGTCTTGGTATCCATACTGCAGAAATTATTCCATTACAAGGAGAAGGAGGGACTCCTCCCCAACTCACTCTATGAAGCCAGTATCACCTTGATACCAAAGCCAGGAAAGCACACATAAAAAAAAAATGACAGAGTAATATCCCTTATGAATATAGATTCAAAAATCCTAAATAAAATAATAGCAAACCAAATTCAACAGCACAACAAAAAAATTATCCACTTGACCTAGTGGGCTTCATCCCAGGGATGCAAGGATGGTTCAACATATGTAAATCAATAAATGTGATTTGCCATATAAACAGAAGCAAAAACAAAGATCATCAGATGATCTCAATAGATGCAGAAAAAGCATTAGAAAAATTCAGCAGCTTTCTATGATTAAAACCTTCAACAAACTTGGCATAGAAGGAATATATCTTGAAATTATAAAAGCCGTTTATGAGATACCCATAGCCAGTATCACACTGTATGGGGAAAAGTTGAAGGCATTCCCTCTAAGAACTGGAATGCCCACTGTCACCATTTCTATTCAACATTGTCCTACAAGTTCAAGCCAGAGCAATCAAGCAAGAGAAAGAGATTAAGGGTAACCAAATTGGGAAAGAGGAAGTCAAACTATCACTTTTTGCTAATGATATGATCTTATATCTAGAAAACCCCAAAGAGTCTACCAAGAGACTCCTGGAATTGACAAATAAATTCATTAAAGTCTCAGGTAACAAAATCAATGTACACAAACCAGTAGCATTCCTATGCACCAACAACAGTCAAGCTGAGAATCAAATCAAAGACAATACTATTCACAATAGCTATAAAGAAAATAAAATACATAGGAATCTACTTAACCAAGTAGGTGAAAGATCACTACAAAAAGAAATACAAAACACTGAGAAAAGTAATTTCTGATGATATAAACAAATGGAAAAACATATCATGCTCATGTATTGGTATAATCAACATTGCTAAAATGTCCATACTTCCCAAAGTGATTTACAGATTGAATGTCATTCACATCAAGTTACCAGTCATAGTTCACAGATCTAGAAAAATTAATTCTATGCTTCATTTGGAATCAAATATGAACCCAAATAGTCAAATGAATCTGAAGCAAAAAGAACAAATCTGGAGGCATCACGTTACCAGACTTCAAAATACACTACAAAACACACCACACTATAGTAACCAAAACAGTGTGGTATTGAGTCAAAAATAGAGACATAGACCAATAGAACAGAATGGAGAACCCAGACATAAAACCAATCACATACAGCCAACTGACAAAGCAGACAACAACATACACTGGGAAAAAGAATTCTTATTCAATAAATGGTGTTGGGGCAACTGATTCAAGATGGATAAAAGACTTAAATGTAAAGGCATGATACCATAATAATACTAGAAGAAAATGTTGGAAACTCTTCTAGATATCATCCTAGGCAAAGAATTTATGAATAAGACCACAATGGCAATCACAGCTACAAAAATAAATAAATAAATAAATGGGAATTGATTAAATTTAAAAGCTTCTGCACAGCCAAGGAATCAAGAGAGCAAATAGAGAACGTACAGAATGGGAGAAAATATTTGTATGCTATATATCTGATAAAAGGCTAATAACCAGAATCCACAAAGAACTCAGCAAATCTGCAAGGAAAAAAAATAAAATAATCCCATTAAAAAGTAGGCAAAAACAAGAACAGAAGCTTTTCAAAAGAAGGTAGACTAATGGCCAATAAACATGAAAAAGTGACCAACATTTCTAATCATCAGGGAAATGCAAAGGAAAACCACAATGAGATATCACTTAACTCCAATGAGAATGTCTTTTATCAAAAAGTCTAAAAACAATAGATGTTAGCTGGATGTGGAGAGAAAGGAACACTTAAACACTGTTTATGAGACTGCAAACCAGTATAATCTCTATGGAAAATAGTTTGGAGATTCCTCAAAGAACTAAAAGCAGAATTAACATTTGATCCAGCAATCCCACTACTGAGTATTTACCCAAAGGGAAAAAAAATCATTTTATCAAAAAGACACTTGAACTTGAATATTTATTGTAGCACAATGCACAATCACAAAAATGTGGAATCAACCCAAGTGCCCATCAATTCATGAGTGGATTAATAAAATATGGTATATGTGTACCTGGAGTACTACTCATTCATAAAATGAATAATACCTTTTGCAACAATCTGGATGAAACTGGAGATCATTCTCCTAAGTGAAATATAGCAAGAATGGAAACACAAACAACACGTGTACTCACTATTAAATTGGAAGTAACGGATCAGCACTCATGTGCACAGAAGGAAATAAAATGGAGCAGAAATCAGGAAGGTGGGAGACGGGAGGAAAGGGTAAGTGAAATCATACCTAATTGGTACAATGTACACTATCTGGGTGATGGGCACAATTATAACTTTTACTCAAGCAGTACAAAAGCAATCTATGTAATCAAAGCATTTGTACCCCTGTAATATTCTGAAATTTAAAAAAAAAAGACAAAAAAAAAAAAAACTCAGGTTATGAAATCAATGTACGAAAATCATTTCTATACACCAACAATGACCAACTTGAGAACCAAATCAAGAACTCAATCCCATTTACAATAGCTTCAAAAAAAAAATACCTAGGAATAGATTTATCAAGAGGTGAAAAATGTCTACAAAGAGAATTACAAATCACTGATGAAAGAAATCGTAGACAAGAAAAACCAACAGAAAAACATTCCATGCTCATGGATTGGAAGAATCATTAGTGTTAAAATGATCATATGGCCCAAAGTAATCTATAGATTCAATGAAATTTTTATAAAAAATATCCATGTCATTTCTCATAGAATTAGAAAAAACAATTTAAAATTTCATGTGGAATCATAAAAGAGCTCAAACAACCAAAACAATCCTAAGTGAAAAGAATAAATCTGGGGGTATCACATTACCTGAATTCAAATTATACTAAAAGGCTGTGGTAACAAAAACAGCATGGTACTAGTATCAAAATAGAAACATAGATCAATGGAACAGAATAGAGAACTCACAAATAAAACCACACACCTACAACCAACTGATTTTTGACAAAGCTGGCAAAAACATACACTGGGAAAAGGACTCCTTATTCAATAAATGGCGCTAGAAAAATTGGAGAGCCATATGCAGAAAAATGAAACTAGATCCCAATCTCTCACCGTATACAAAAGTTAAATCAAGATAGGATAAATATTTAAATGTAAGATGTGACACAATAACAATTCTACAAGAAAACTTAGGAAAAACTTTTCTGCACATTAGCCTGGATGAAGAATTTATAACTAAGACCTTAAGAACAAATATAACAAAAATAAATAAATTTTACTTAAACTAAAATGTCTCTTCATCACAAAAGAAATAAACAACAGAGCCAATTGACAACCTACAGAATGGGAGAAAATATTCACAGACTATACATCCAACAAAGACTAATATCCATAATACACAAGGAACTCAAATCAGCAAGAAAAAAACAATCCCATCAAGAAGAGGGCAAAAGATCTGAACAGACATTTTTCAAAAGAAGATATACAAATGGTCAAAAAACACATGAAAAAATGCTCAACATCACTAATCGTCAGGGAAATGCAAATGAAAACCACAATGAGATATCACCTTACCTCATCAGAACCACCATTACTAAAAAGGCTAAAAATAACAGATGTTGTTACAGATGCAGGGAAAAGGGAACCATCATACACTGTTGGTGGGGATGTAAATTAGTACAACCTCTATGGAAAACACTATAGAGATTCCCCAAAGAACTAAAAGTAGACCTACCATTTAATTCAGCAATCCCATTACTGGGTGACCACTCAAAGGAAAAGAAGTAATTATATCAAAAAGACACTTGCACTTGTATGTTTATTTCAGCACAATTCACAATTGCAAAGATATGGAATCAACTTAAGTGCCCATCAACTGAAGACTGGATAAAGAAAATGTGGTATACACACACACACACACACACACACACATGCACACACACACCATGGAATACTACTCAGCCATAAAAAAGAATAAAATAATGTCTTTCAGCAATTTGGATGAAACTGGAAGCCATAGTCCTAAGTGACGTATCTCAGGAATGTGAAAACAAATACCACATGTATTCACTTATAAGTGGGAGTTGAATGATGGGTATACATGCTCACACAGACTGTGTATAAGGGATTTTGGAGACTTGGAAGTGGGGGATGGGAGCAGGGACAGGGATGAAAAACTACCTATTGTTTATAATATATGCTATTAAGTTGATGGATGCACTAAAATCCCTGACTGCACCACCATATAATTCATCCATGTAATGACAAACCACTTGTAGCCCCTAAATTTAAATGAAAAAAATAGCAATGCAGATATTCCTTGGATAGCCTGATTTACTTTCTTTTAGATCTATACCTAGCATTGGATTGCTGGATCATATGGTGGTTCTATTTTTAGTTTTTTTGAGGAACTTCCGTACTGTTTTCCATAGTGGTTGAACTAATTTACATTCCCACCAACAGTGTATGAGGGTTCCCTTTTCCCTGCATATTTGCCAGCATTTGTTATTTTTTGTCTTTTTTATAATAGCCATTCTAACTGGGGTGAGATAATTAACTCATTGAGTTTATCATTTGCCTTTCCCTGATGATTAATGATATTGAGCATTATTTCTTATACATGTTGGCCATTTGTATGTCTTCTTTTGAAAAATGTTTATTCAGATCTTTTTTCCATTTTTTAATTGAATTATTTGGGTGGTTGCTATTGAGTTGTTTGAGTTCCTTATATATTCTGAATATTAATCTTTTGTCAGATATATAGCTTGTAAATATTTTCTCCCATTCTGTAGGTTGTCTCTTCATTTTATCGTTTTCTTTGATGTGAAGAAATTTTTTAGCTTGAGGTAATCCCATTTGTCTAGTGTTGCTTTTATTGATTATACTTTTGAGGTCTCCTCAAAATATATTTTCCCATACCAATGTCCTATAGTGTTTCCCCACTGTTTTCTTCTAGTAGTTTCATAGTTTCAGGTCTTACATTTAGGTCTTTAATCCATTTTGTGTTGATTTTTGCATGTGTGAAAGATGGGAATCTAGTTTCCTTCTTCTGCATATGGACATCCAGTTTTCTGAGCACCATTTATTAAAGAGGCTGCCCTTTCCCTAATGTATGTTCTTGGTGCCTTTGTAGAAAATAAATTCTTAATTATGTGTTCTTAGGGTAATCAAAGTACAACATATACTAAGGTTACAAATATAGATGTCATTTTTATAAAATAAGTGCAGTAGCAGGAAAAAAAATCTTGATTACATGAAAACTGAGGAAAAGACTCAAATCCTCCATGTTGCCCAGTTGTCAAGCCTAGATGTGATATTGATTTTTGCACCTTGTTAAACTTAAACTTACCACGAGAGACTATTTTTATTTTGGGAGACCTTTTAAGATAAGAAAATTTGGCTTCATTTTGTCTTAATTCACCTGATGAAAGCTCTCTCATTCTCTCTCTCATTCTAGCCCCTCAGCAACCTCCCTTTATTCCTTAATAGGCAAATCTTTACTTCAGACACAGAAGAATCAATACAAAACTAAATACAGTACACTGCTACCCATCAGAGACTAAATGAAGAAGTATATGAAAAGTCTTACACATTGAGTAAAATCAGTGAAATATGCCCTTTTGCTACTTAACCTTTTAGATAGTCAAAAGCTTATAGGACTAGAAATAAGAAAAGAGTATTGGATGCATTTTCTCAGATGCTGACTCAGTTATAAAAGTAATATAGACTCCCCAACACAGTGGCTTAAATATTATTATAATTTCTTTCTGAAGTGAAAGAAGTATGTAAGTAGGCTGCCTGGATTTGTTTGGTGTCTCCATGAAGACATCAGGGACAAAGTTAGCTTTCAGTTTATCTCTCTGCAAACCCTAGGGTGTGGCTTTGATTTGTATGGCAGAAGATGCCTGCTAAAGCTCTAGCTATCTCCACAGTCCTCCAAAAGTGTTACATAATATTAATATTTTCATTCACATATAAATGACAGTAACTTAGTCAACAAGTATTACAAAGGAAGCTAGAAAAGTTTGTTTTTAAATGGAGGATATATTTCCATGAAAATTTGTAATTTTATGAATTTTAGAGAAGACAACATATAATGGCCCTTAGAAAGTAAATTAAAGTTCCACCATAGGTGCTATGTTAGGGTTCTCCAGAGAAATAGAACCAATAATGTACATATAATCTATCTCTATCTCTATATGATAGATAGATAGATTTGTTATAAAGAATGGGCACACATAATTCTAAAGGCTGAGAAGGCCTGGGATGTGCATTCATCAATCTGGAAACCCAGAAGAGCTGATGACGTAGATCCATTCCAAGTATGAAGGTCTGAGAAACAGGCGAGCTAATAGTGTAAATTCTAGTCTGAGTCTGAAGGCCTGAGATCCAAGAGAGCCTATAGTTTAAATTCTAGTCTGAGGGCAGGAAAAGACTGATGCCTCAGCTCAAGCAGTCATGCAGGTGAAGTTTCTTTTTAATCTGCCTTTTTGTACTACTCAGATTTTCAAGTAATTGGATGAGGCCCATTCACATTAGGGAGGGCAATCTGCTTTACTCAGTCTACTGATTTAAATGTTAATTGTATCCAGAAACACCCTCACAGACACATCCAGAATAACATTTGACCAATGTCTGTGCACCTGGTGGCCCAGTCAAGTTGACACATAGAATTGACCTTCACACATCAACTCTTGCCAATTTTCACTCATACATCATCTTAAACTACACTTAATCTCCAAATAAAGACAATAATAAGGTCACAATTCCACCAATAATTCCACCATTCCACTGTGATACAACTCTTCTGCATAAGACTGAAAACACATTAACCCTTTCCCAAAAGAAAAGGTAAAATCCTTGAGTGAGGTTTACCCATCTCCTTGATAATGTTCTATGACTTAAATACTATGATGTAAAATTAGCAATACATGATCACTATAATATAAAATCAATATGTCTTATGGTACACGATAAGGGAATAAAAGAGAGAAGAAAACAAAAGTATTTGTGCAAATATACATAAAATATATACTATCTATTTAATATATGCACATATATATTCATAACAAAATAAAGAGGAAGTGCTCAAGAAAATTACAGTTCTTGTTTCTGTAACCGGTCATGTGGTCATAGCAGGTATTTAAAACTACCTTCTTCCACTAAGATTCTGTATTCCCTTTGTATTTAGCAAGCTCCTTGGCTGGTTGTGGTTCTTTACCTGGCAAGGTGATCCAAACCTTCATTCCTGAAGGATCTGGGCCATTCTTAGTTCTTCCTGGATTAGGCTATTATAGTTGTCCATAAACCTTAATCACAGAATATTGTAATGCTAAGAGACACCCTAAGAGATCTGTATTTCAGACACACTGTCCCTTACCTCCATTGTAGAGTAGCAAGCCAGTTTCCTTTCAGTAGTCAGGATCAAACACACCATGAAGCTCAGTAACTTCATTCTTTGTTGACTCAGAGGCAGGAGGAGTCCACAGTGGTTAGGTGGCAGTCTGAACTTCCAGTTCAATGGAATCATTGTTGTGCCTTCTATTGGAAGCATTCTTCTTTTTAGAACTAAGACCTCTAGGCCAGCAGAGCATAAGTTTAAAGGAATATAAATCAAAAATTTTGCTCATCGGTCACTAGAGGTCATAGTGAGTGGTTTCACCCTCATTTCCATCCTTTGATTTGTGGACCTGTGAATCCTGGATATAGGAGAAGCAGCACCATAAATTGGATGCTGATTAAGAGCATATGCAGCCTTCTGGAGAGCCTTGCCACAGCCTGGAAGGTATTGCCACCTAGCTGGCACTGTAATTGAGTGTTCAAAAGGCCATTCCACTATTCTATCAATTCTGCTGCTTTGGGATGGTGTGGTACATAAGACTAGTGAATTCCTTGAGCATGATCCCATTGCCACACTTCTTTGGCTGTGAAGTGAGTTCCTTGACAAAAAGCAATGCTGTGTGCAGTATCATGATTATGGATGGGACATTCTGTAAGTCCATCGATGGAAGTTTTGGCAGGAGCATTGCATGCATGGAAAAAAATCCATACCAAGAGCAAGTGTCTATTCCAGTAAGAACAAAATGCTGCCCATTCCATGATGGAAGCCATCCAATATAAACAACCTAATCAACCTGCTACTAGATGATAGCAGGCTGATCACCCCAGAGAGGACTCAGTCTTGGTCTCTGTGGTTGGCAGATTGGGGATTTAGTAGTAGCTGTACCCTGGGAAGCCTTGGTGAGTAGGAGTTTGTGCTGCCGAGCCCAGGCATAATGTCACTCTATGCCATCATGGCCACTTTATTCATGAGCACTTTGCGTGATGACAGGTATGACTGGGAAAAGAGGCTGAGTGGTATCCATTGACTGGGTCATTCTATCCATGTGATCATTAAAATTCTCCTCTGATGAGATTACCCTTTGGTAAGCATTGACATGGCAAACAATTTTTTTTTTTTACCTATTCAAAGAAATATATTAATATACCTCCTCTACAGACTTCCTCGTCACCAATTTTCCAATCATATTTCTTCCAAGTCCCTGATCATCCAGACAAACCACTAGACACAGCCCATGAATTGGTATATAATCAAGTATCTGGTAATTTCTCTTTCCAAGCAAAATGGACAGCCAGATGCACTGCTTTATGTTTTGCCCACTGGGAGGATTTCCCTTCACTATTATCCTTCAGGGATAGCCCAGAAATAGGCTGTAGAGCTGCCCTTTGCCCCACTTTTAGGTGGTGCCTGCATGTTGTTCAGAGCCATCTATAAACCAAGTCCAAGTCTTCTTTTCCCATATAAACTGATTATTTATCATGAGGGAGCTCCCACTGAAGTCATAGGTACAGGTTGGGAGAGAGAAGTTAGTGTAACAGGAGAGGTGAGTATAGGCATTTGGGCCCCTTTTTCATATAACCTACTTGTCCCTTCCTGACCTGCTGAGAACTGTTCTCCCATATATCACTTCCATATAACAATGAGATATTCTTGTGCTTGCCAAACTTTATGGTTTGGTGGGTCAGATAACATGTAAAATTCATGATAGGTAGCTCAGGCCTTATAGGAACTTGGTGCTCATGGTTAAGCTTCCGGTCTCTACTAAAGCCCAGTAGCAAGCCAAGAGTGATTTCTCAAAAGGGAAGTAGTTATCTTTTGAGGATGGCAAGGTGTTGCTCAAAAATCCTAAGGACCTGCACTACAAATCACCTATAGAGGCCTACAAAAGGTTCCAAATAGCATCCCTTTCTGGCACTGACACATCAAGCACCTTTGGATAGGCTGGATCATATGGCTCAAGTAATAAAACAGTTTGCACAGCAGCTTGGATTTGTTGCAGAGCCTTCTCTTGTTCCAGGCCTCACTAAAAACTAGCAGCTTTTTGAGTCACTTGGTAAATGAGCTCAAGTCACACACCCAAATAAGAAATATGCTGCCTCCAAAATCCAAAGAAGCCCACTAAGTGTTGCTCCTCTTTTATGCTTGTAGTAAGGACCAGATGCAACAACTTATCCTCCCCATTAAAAAGGATATCACAACAAGGCCCACACCAATGGATGCCTAGAAATTTCACTGAGGTAGAAGGCCTCTGAATTTTTGTTGGACAAAAAATTTTCTCAACCTCTAACACACAAATGTCTTATGAATAATGGAAAGTTGTTGCAACTTCTTGCTCAGTAGGCCCAACCAGCATAATGTCATCAATGTAATGGACCAGTGTGATATCTTGAGGAAGGGAAAGGTGATTAAACTCTTCTGAACTAAATTATGACATAGGGCTGGAGAGTTGTTATGCCACTATGGTAGGACTTTGAAGGTGTATTGCTGGCCTTGTCAGCTGAAAGAAAACTTCTGGTTGTCCCTATTGACAGAGATGGGGGAAAAGGTATTAGCTAGATCAATAGCTGCATACCAGGCACAAGGGAATATGTTAATTTGTTCAAGCAATGAAACCAGATTTGGTCTATGAAACCAGATTTGGTATAACAGCTGCAATTGGAGACACAACCTAGTTAAGCTTTTGATAATTCAATGTCATTCTTCAAGATCCATCTGTCTTCTGCATACTCCAAATACAAGAGTTGAATGGGAATGTTGTGGAAATCAATACCCCTGTATATTTCAAGTCCTTGAATATGGATGGCACTGTTCTCTGCAATCCATCCAGGGATGAAACTTTGCTTCTGATTTACTATTTTCCTAGGTAGAAGCAGTTCTAATGGCTTCCATTTGGCCCTCTCCACCATAATAGCCCTCAATCCACAGGCTGGGGAACCAATTCGGGGATTCTATCAGCTGCTAAGTGTGTTTATTTCAATTATGCCTTTTGGAATTGGAGAAATAACCACAGGATGCATTCAGGTATCCACTGGACCCACTGTGAGATGGCCCTGAGCTAAAATTCTGTTGATAATCACTTGACCCCCATAAAGCCCTACTCTAAGTAGAGGGCAATAGTGATGTTTTGGGTCTTCTGGAATCAATGTTAATTTAGAGGCAGTGTCCAGTAATCCCTGAAAGGTATGATTATTTTCTTTTCCCAAGTGTACAGTTACCCTGGTAAAAGCCAGGGGTACCCTTGGGGAGGGCTGGGAGAAATATTAAAAGTATAAATTTTGGGTACTATACCAGGGTTTTTTATTGGGAGGATCTAGCCACTATTTAATTCAAAGGGTTCTGGGTCTATAAAAAGGCTCATTGAGAAGCCATGACTCTCTGTGTTTATGATACAGGTTAGACTTTTATTCACTTGATCTAGAACTTTTCCACCTCTACAGATCAAGTAAGATTTTAGTAGGCTTCCTATTGTTTCACTTCTAGAAATACCATGATCAACTAGCAAATACCATAGGTCTAAATAATTCAGATTATTCTGATTATTATCTTGACTTTGCTATCCATTATTTAACTATACCCACCTTGCCGGTGGTGGCCAAGTATTGCCATTTAGGCCTGCCACTCCAAAATCCAATTATTCTCACTGCCTTTAGGTTTCCTAATTTAGTGACTGAAGTTCTCACTGTGAGGTCTGGCCTACAGAGAAGAGCAATCACAGAGCTCTTCAAAGATGTCAGGCCTCCACTTAAAAATTTATTTTTCACAGTTATGGTAAAATGTGTTCTAGACTCTACCAGTGTGGGTAAGTAGGTCTTAAATAATAAATCCATTCCAATATTCCAATTTCCCTAATCCTTTAAATCCCTTCCTCTATGTTAAACCATGGCAGGTCCAGCATTTCCAACACATTCATTGCAGGCCACCAATTGATCCATGTTTCAGCCAACCAACTAATCTGTTAGAGCCCTTTATAACTGGTCAAGCTGTAACATTAAACGCAGAATCTCTGCTCAGTGAACCTATATTGATAAATCAGCCTGATCCAACTTAATGCTCCTTCCACCATTATTGCACACTCTTAATATCCACTCCCATACATGCTCTCTGGATTTCTTTCTGTATAAATTTGAAAATTCAAGTAATTCTTTTGGAATGTAGCCTACTTCCTCATGGTTCATAGTTTGTACCTCACCTATAGGGGGAACTGGCTGGAATTTGAGTCTAATTATACATCTAGAAGCAAGGAGGTGTGGTAGTGATGAATCCTAAAGAGACTCAGTATTGTCTTCCATTGCATCAGAAGAGGTCATTACAGTTTCCTCAATCAGTGTAGGGTTAATCTTCGAGACAGGGATGGAGAGGGTGCTCCACTTGGTGTGGGGAGACTTTGCCAACTGGCAAAGAAGGTTTATCAGGATTTAGGAGCTTAATGTCCCCAGCTTCTTCAGGGTTTCCCCACACCTCCCTATTCCAACTTTCAGGATTCCATTCCTTCCCAATCAATGCCCTTGCTTTAACAATAAACATAGTATGAGACTGGGAGTTCAACTTGCATTGTATTTCAGCCAGTTGCAGGATAAGAGTCTCAATTTGATTTTCAGCAGTCTCCGCCCTGCAGATATAGGAGATAAGTCTCCTTCAGGAAATATATAAAAGCTTTCAGCTCATTTATACAGCACTTGACCTGGGATTTGAAGCCCTAAATTTGCCTTTTCCTTTCTCCATTTTATCCAGTGATATTAGGAGTAACCAGTGAATCTTTTTATATTTGAGGGTTTACCAAAAGTATTCAAAAGTATCACATACACAGTCACCCAATTACTAATAAAAGGTTATTAAGGAAGATTCAAAGGTGATATTTTGTGTATGTCTATTGCCAGATTATGCCATGAACTATCAGAGCCCTTTTTACTACTGGAAATAGTCATTAGAATCTTTAAATCTAATCAGAGGGAGAGCCAATTCCAGAAACTCCAAAACTAATTTATAAATCTCATTCTTAAAATTTCTTTCCTCTAGACCCCACTTTTAGTACCAAAATCTGTATTACACACAGTTCTTTGGAGATACATAACCAATTAGAGATAGGTAGGTGGGTGGGTAGATAGATTAATTATAAGTAATTGACTCACATCATGATTATGGAGATTGAGAAGTCCTAAGATCTCTGGTTAGCAAGATGGAAACCCAGGAGAGCTGGTGGTGTAAGTTCTAGTCCGAGGGCAGGAAAAGACTGATTCATTAGCTCAAGCAGTGGCATAGGTGAAGTGTTTTCTTACTTAGCTTTACTTTAAGTCTTCAAGTAATTGGATTAGTCCCACCTACATTAGGAAGAGCAATCTGCTTTACTCAGGAAAAGACTGATCCATCAGCTCAAGCAGTGGCACAGGTGAAGTGTTTTCTTACTTAGCTTTACTTTAAGTCTTCAAGTAATTGGATTAGTCCCACCCACATTAGGAAGATCAATCTGCTTTACTCAGTCTATATACTTCTTCAAATATTAATCTTATCTAGAAACACTCTCACAAAAACACCAAAAATAATGTTTGATCAAATATCTGGGCACCCTATGGCCCAGTGAAGTTGACATATAAAATTAGCCATCACAGGAGCCATGAAGCTTACATGACATTGTGAATTTCTTACTGAATAGGGAATGCACTGAATATCAATTCAACAAATAATATTAGAGTTCTGCTATGTGCATATGGCCAAATGCTTAGGGGCACCCACAAATGTAGAAAAAATGCTTGCAAATCAAATATTTGATAAGGGACATGATCCAGAATAAAGAACTCCTACAATTGATCATTAAAAGAAAAATAAACCAATTTAAAAATGGTCACACAATCTGAACATCATTTCTCCAAAGAAGATATACAAATGGAAAGATATACCAATAAGCATATGAGAAGTAGCTTAACAATATTAGCCATCAGGGAAATGGAAATCAAAAGCACAATAAGATCTTACTTCACAGAAACCAGGATGGCCATAATCAAAAAAATAAACAATAGTGTTGATGAAGATGTAGGGAAATTGGAACCTTATATATTGATTGATTGTAGTACTCTCACATATTGATGCAGCTGCTTTGGAAACCAGTCTGGCAGTTCCTCAAAATATTAAGCATTGATTCTTATATGACCCAAGAATTGCTCTCCTATATGTATACCCACAAGAAATGAGAACATATTTCCACACAAAAACTTGTATATGAATATTCATAGCAGCATTATTCATCATTGGCAAAAAGTAGAAACAACCCAAATGTTCATCAGCTAATGAATGGATAAACCAAATATGGTATATCCATGTAATGGAACATTATTTGGCCATAAAAAGGAATGCAGTATTACTATATGCTACAATATGCATGAAACTTGAAAACATGGCAAGTGAAAGAAGCAAGTTTTAGAAAATACACATTGTATTTAATATTATTCCAATTATATGACATGAGCAGTATATGCAAATCTATGGATACAGAAAGGAGTTGAGAAGGAGGAGGAAATAAGGAGTGACTGCTAGGGCATATGGGATTTCTTTTGGGGTGATGACAATATTCTGGAGTTAGATAGTAGGAATAGTTGCACATTGTGAATTGTCAAGCAAATGACACCTATTACCACCATCAGAGCTAAAGAATCCCACAGCCTGGAGGATAGTGAAAATCATAACATAACCACCAGGAACAAGTCCTAAGATGGCAATCCACTGCATGGTTTGCAGGTGTGTGGTTACCAATCAAGACACAGTTCACACGGGCACTGGAAGGAACAGTGCTTTACTCACATACAGAAGAACAAAACCAGCTTCAATAATTAGCATTGGTCTCCAATAGCCAGTGGGTGTCCTTGATGGCAATCACAGGGAAATCATTTGCACATACCGCTCTTGTGCTACAAGAGAAGGACCCCATTTCATTTGCACCAGGAACAGATAGCAGTGGGGTTGGCCCAGTGTCATGTGACACACTTAAGAAGAACAAAAAAGTACACTTCAAACCTAGAAAAATGAAAGATATTGCTAAACAAGGTTATATGTCTATCTCCTGTCTCAAGTGTTTTTAGCTCTGTTAAGGAAATATTTCAAGCCTGAGACACATTCTTATGCAATTATGCAAGAGTCTGCAGGCTGCCCATGACTGCCTTTCCTATCTTGAATATACGGTACTAAAAACCACTCAATTGTACAATATAAATGGCTAGATTTTATGGCACGTAAATTATGTCTTACTCAATCTGGTATTAAAAATAATAAAAAATGTTTGTGGGCAAATAAAGGAAGTAAGACATAGCATCATTCCCTGTCCTCAAAGACATTGCAATCTGATGTGGATTATGTAAGCAAGTAAACAAACAGTTATATGTTTCTTGCTCTAAAACTATTATGTGCAATTGTTAGGGGATCATAATATCACATGCAAATATTTTGTAGAAAAATATGAAAACAATGTCGGTGACACATTTAATTGTTAATAGCTTAATGTATTAAAGTATACTAAGAGAAAAACATCCCAGTAAGTACACAGTCAAATAAATGTGTGGCTTTAGGTGCTTTCCTGTCACCATATCCTCAAATAGAGTATTGTGGGTCCATTTTAATTTATAATATATCTCCTTATCTTAAAGATTTTCTTTGACTCCCCAGTAAATTTTTCACCTAGTGCTTTAATCCAATATACATTCGTACTGGTTTCTAAGATTATGGAGATCATTTGTTCACCACTCTTCACAAAGAACTTTTCATATATGAAGAAAAGATAATATAGTTTACCTTACACCTCTGTTTTTATATAGAGGATAGACTTTCCCCTCTTGCTTAGATTAAACTTGAAGAAAATGAAATGAAGAAGAAAAAATTTAACGATTAAAGATTTTAGATCTTATATTTAAAAAAAAAAAAAACCTCTAAGGAGAGCTAAATCCAAGGACAATCTGTCAAAATATTTTACATTTATTAAAATAAAATAGCCTAAGGTATATTATTGTTATTTTAATTATTATTAATGCTTGCAAAAGCTAACCACTTTGCTAAAAACTTTGGCTGGATTTTGTCATTAAACCAGGTAAGTACTACCAATATTATTGTTCCCACTTTAAATTGAGGAAAATAAGATTAAGAGACATCTAATAATCTGCCCAAAGTTACAGCCAGGATTCAGATACAAGGGAGTCAGGACCCTAGGCTTTATTCATTGCCTATTCCAATTTTTACTAAATCATATATACTGTTATATCTTATTTTACTATACTATTCAAAAAAGACCAAAAAAGTAAAAAACAATAGCCATAGTAGGAGCTAATATTTATATCAAATCCACGTAGTATTAAACACTATGCTAATAAGTTTATGGTACCATTTAATTGAATTGCATAAGGAGGATATCATATTTTAATAGGACTTATATTAATATTAATGAGTATTGTAAAATTAAATTCTGTCATTAATGATGGCATGATGATGGTGGTAACAAAGTTGAAGGAAAAGAATATGTAGATCATTATGGAAGGAGGGCTCTAGGTCTGATTTCAAAAGTTCAATTGTTAATTTAAGTACTTAGCAGGAAGCTTACTGTCTATCAAGTACGTTTTAATGGAAATACACCATAAGTTTTTTCCTCTGTTTGAAGAAAGAAGATGAAGGGCAGCCTGTGTAGTCTTTTTTAAAAGGTTTCTCTTTACCAGTTTGTATCTTGTAGCTATAAAGCCTTGTCTGAAGACCAAGCTTTATTCCAAGGAGGGATCAATTTCCATTTTTTCTAGATTACCAAAGAGGTTTAAGAGCAGATTACGACCTTATACTCAAGTAGTTTAAAGACACTTTCATTGTTGGCCTTATATTTTTCTGTTTCTACTTGTCATTACTCAAAGTAATAAGCAAATATTTGAGATCCATTTCAGACATATTCTTAGGGTAAAATTAATGACTTTACTTAGATTAATGATGTTGGACTCTACTCTCAAATATTTTACAGTTGTCACAGTTTTGTTTATTCCTTTGTTTCTTTGTTTAATTTCTTCACCTATAAGAAAATTACCTGTGGTTTAATTCTGTGGCTAGTTCCATATTGCATATCATCTATTTACTATTTCTTTATAGTTCAATCATGAGCAAAGATAAGCCTTTCTATGCTTCATTTAATGTAACCTTAAGAATGATTTGATAAACTTTACAATATAATTTGACATGCATCTGGTGTAATTGCTCTTGAAAGCTTTGATTATATTTTGACCCACATTGGCAAGTAAATAAAGTAAATAGACTTGGTGTGTGAGGAGGGGCTATAAACAAACATTAGAATAAATACAGATTAATTGCTCCAAATGATCAGTTTTAGAATCAGCAATACTTTGTTTGAGATATTATCTTTTTACTTGTAAATATTATTCAACTTCACAAGGAACATATATAAAAATGGAGTGGTCATTACCCCAAATATTCTTTTATATAGTCAGAACCAAGAAAGAGTATCAAGTGGAAAGTGGGGTTAAGCCCAGGACGCCTAAAGAGTTTAAGTGTTTAAAATGCTACAGTACATCAAGATGTCTCCATGAAGCCATCTGTATTGGTTCAGTTGCTTCCTTTTAGAAGCTCAAAATGGCTTAAGCAAAGAAGTATTTGGCTTACATTTTCTTACTTCAGGCATAGATGGATCTTGCTGTTCATACAATGTCAGTCCATAAATTGAATCTCATTGTTCTAAATTACATGATGGTTTCTCCCACCTATCTTCGATTCAACCACTATGGCTAAAAGAATTACCTATTCTGATTAGCCAGATCTAGATCTGTGTTCATACCTGGAACCAATGCCACATAGACTCCATAGACTACCAATTAATAACATTTGGATCCTCAAGAAAAACTGGATTACTAAAGAGGAAGATGAATGAATGCCAGATAGTCAAAATAGAAGGTGGCTACTAAGCTATCTGAAAAATAAAAGCACTAAACATTATACATGATTTTATGATTGGTAGAGAAAGTAAAACAAGACATGTTATTGCAAATCTGGCTACCATCATTTTAGTTGAAAATGTATTCAGGTAAATGAACTTCTCTTAATCAACTTCTAAGATAATCTAGAACAGCAGCATGGCTTGATTACTCTTATTTCCTGTCACATATCATATTGCACAGAATTCTGTTCTTCATCAATTGATTAAATTATTTTTTTGATCTTACTGTTGCAAAATAATTTTGTTAGATATTGTATATTAAAATAACCTGGTTGATTTATTGCTTTTCTGTTAGTTTTGTTTTATTTCTTAATGAGAAGTAATATACTTTGGAAGCAGAAAAGGAACAAAACAGTTGTACTTAAACATGTGGTTTTAATACAGTGTTTCCTAATTCTTCTATGTAGTCAATTATTTTGATTTCAAATGGAATATAATTTAAAAGATGCTTTGAGAAGCCTCATTAAAAGGAATTACTAAATAGCAGTGCAGGCCTTGGTAACAGAGCATTAACAAAAGGATAAATAATTAAGCATGAAAAAAAGCTATTCATGAAGCTTTGTTCCACACCACACAACCTTACATATTTACCTGCTCTGACACCATTTAACAGTTGAAAAATCACTTCCTAATTCCTTTCTATTCAAAGTCTCATCAGGGCCCTGCGAGCAGAAACCATACGCCAACATCCAGTGTGTAATCTCCTCTCAGCATATCATTTTCTTAATTTGTTCCATTTGCAAAGCAAATCACAAACTGACCTTTTAAATGAATAACTACTCTAAAATGGCCTTAATTAATATAACTGATGAATTACCTCCCTTTATTCCACATCTTTAGACTGATCATTTTTGTTCTGACATCTCCCAATGTTCCCTGTTACTGAAACATTCAAGCTGTTCATCCAGTCTTCCCTGGATCTATATAAATTTACTTTATTCATATGGATAGCTGGAAGGTCAAAGATAATATTTACCTTTGTAAAAGATGTTATGGTGAAAATATCAAGTTACATTTGCTCTATTTGTTTCCAACCTACCCTTCTGCCCTCCTCTCCTACCAGATAGCACCATGTGAATTATATTCAAGTCATGCTTAATTTCTTGTCATTTTCCTGTCCACCATATTCTTCCAAAGCATTCTGCACAGGCCAGCATTTCCACAGATAAATGTTCCTTGAATTCTGGTGGAATCCCTTTTATAAATTCATATACCAGGCCATGCTAAGAGAGAGAATTATAGAGAGATAAATAAAAAGACTTTGATCTTGAGAAGGTTTGGAATAAATATTTTGGAGAGTGAAAGAGAAAGCAGGCTAACATCTCAGAAAATGTTTGATTGCCCATAAGCTAAGGTAGAGACCATGAATTGTTGCTGTAACCAGTTTATAAGCTATTATGATTTCCTGGAGCAGTATTCAGCTGCAATATGATTTGGAAATCAGCTGAAGAAATATATCTATTCTCAAATTGGAGATTATGAGAGAAAAATTGGAAGAGTCCCAGTACATCTAAGTTCCAGTGTATGTTGATGAAGTAAGCTATTGAAATGGAATCTTTGGTATAGCCTTGAGATTCAATAAGTCTTTAGAACTATGTTTTTGAACATGTTTCCCACATGAATGTTAGACTATTTCCCTGAGGATAGTAGGAATGGTCATAGAGAAGACTATAAGTGGGAACTCACTTCCACCTCCAATACATGGGAAAAAAAAAATAATCAGAGGATTAGACATGACTATAAAGGAAGTTTTGGAATTCACTAAAGCTATATTTTTTGCACCTGAATAAAGAGGTGTTCTTTCAATGAAGAAAAAAAATGGCATTGATTTAATGCCAATAGTATCAGTAATTCTCCTGAGCCCTGTGATATATTACAGTGGGAAACTGAGCGATTTCTACGTCAGAAGGTCACAGGGCTGATGGTACTCTGAAGGAGAACTGGGTCTTAGTGGAAGCAAAAGATGAAGGAAATAGTTTATTTAGATCCTAAAGATACAGAAGAATTTTGGAGCATGGGGTGGGGAAATATAATCAGAGGAAAGAAGTGCTGGCAGTAAAATGATGAGTATGCATAGAAGGATAATTAAAAGCTTGCATTTTCACCATCTTAGAGGGTACAGGTAGAAAATATTGATGGCCTGATAAAAATAATGATTTGTGCTCAGTTTCCAAGTGCACGTTGCTAAGAATTATTTTTTCTTGTATCTCTGAAGTCATCTCTTCCAAAAAATTAGTTGGGAAGATTGCTGAGATTCCAATATACCTGCTTTCTGTCGGAAAAAGTTAGTTGAAATACTCAGGAGAACCCAGGCTTCAGAAGGTGGTGAAAATAAAGATGGCTGTCCTGGATTGACAGAAAAGTGCTTTGATCAGAATTTTCCATGGGATTTCTATTCTCAGACACTCACTTCCCCATGGAAATGCAGTATCTTTCTGTGGCTATAAAGACCAAATATTACTGGAAAAGCTATATAGCCACTGGGGCATTGGCCCTCAGTTAGAGTTACTACTGTACCATATGGAAGAGATTGGATGGTTAACCAGTGGGTCTACTGCCAAGAGAATCACAGTAGGTGGCATTTGACCCTTACAGTGTAGTTTATTTACTGCATTTTCTTACCATGCTCTACATCACAAATTCAATAATCTCCTATTACTTAATTTGTTGCTTTTTGGATTTTATTTTTCAGTGGCTCATAGAGCAAACCCTCTTAAGTAAACGTTGTCCACATTCAAGACTTACAACTTCTAACAGTGCATTTGTCTCTCCAGAAATAAGATGACTAAGAACATAGAGTATATACATTTGAGAAAGAATATGATGATTTGAAAACATACCTAATATCATATTACTATTTTATCGTTATGGGTTTATGTATGTTCTGCCTTCTATTTAAAATGAATTCCATTGGTGTGCTAGGAACAGTATCTGGTGTTTTCCATTTTGGGTAGCAGTGAGTTTATTGTCCTTCAGAAAGAGTGTTTGACCTTAGGTATGCAAATAAATAAAAAATAATTGTAATAGGAAAACTAGAAGATAAAAGAACACATGTTCTAGTCCCACTGTGTTAATAACTACAATACTGCTTGATATAAGGCTAGGATGAGACTCCTATGAATTATAGACTTGGAAGATCAGACTGGTGGAAGGCACCTGATAGGTCATCCAGAAACCAATGAAGGAGTGCCTTTTACTACATTCCTGCCAAATAGCCTCCTGTTTAAACATTTCTAGTGATAAGATAACGAAAATTTTTATTTTTTCTTTTTAAGTTATATAAATTGCTTAATTCTACAGATTTCTCTCAAGAAAGCTTTAGTAATACCCATCATCACAACCTATTACATTTTTTTTTAATTTAATGCCATTATTTAACACAACTGCTATATCTTTTAAGTTTGAGTTAGGCACACATTTGATAAGCATACCCATGTTCCCAGGCTGTTCTTGAGACCTCCCTCCAGGTTATCTATGTAATAATCCACTTCTGGTATGGCCACAAAACCAGCTACATATACTCTTAACTTTGTATTTTTATTAAGCCACATTTGTCCAGATAATGCAGCTCTTACAATTTGTGAATTGAAGTATATGAAAAGAAAATACAACAAAATTCAAAAATAATGCATAGTATTAGATACCTAAGGTGGGAAATAATCTAATAGTTCAGATATACAGACCACTAAAATCAAGGAAGTACAATAATCAATGACAATTCCAGGCATTCTAGAAGACTGGTAGATTCAGACAGCAATAAAACAACATTTAGCAATCTTACTAAAATTTATATCTAAATTATAAAAGAATTATATATCTAAATTATCTAAATTTTGTAACCAGATCTCAGAGAAAGGACCCAAGGAATCCTAGCAAGAAGAAAGTTTTGGGATTTAGAGATGGGTATTAGAACTTAGCAGAAAGTTTGCCACAGAAAATTTTTTGCTATAAATATTAATTGAAATGAATTAGTAAAAACAGAAACATAGTAATTTAACTACAGTATATATTCAGAGATCAACCAAGAATGAAGATTTAATTGTCTTAAATCATTGTACTGCCGAATCTGCTGTTCTGTTCTGTTTTTTTATTCCTTTATAAAAGAAATGGTATTGGATCCATAGTCTAAGACAGGGCTGTCTGTGCCTACAGTTAGGGCTTAATTTGGTGGATTTAGAAATAAGGAACCAGACAGGGCATTAAATTTACCGAACCAGAATTAAATTTACCGAATTTGGAGAGCTAGTTTATAAAATGCTTCCTTATATTGCTGAAGAGTTTATTTACAGTGAAATTTTGCTTCAGAGTACTCCGTATATCATCTAGTCCACAAAATGGCAGGTCACAATCGGCCCACTGTATAATACTTAACAGTCTTATATTATTCTCATTCTCCAACACAATGTTTTAATGAAATACTGTTTTATTTTCTGTGCCTAGAATAGCAACTTCTTAATTCCAAAAATACTATTTACATTTACAGCTATTATATTCTTGCATTTAAGTCTTGTGATAAAGTGCAGTATTCCTCAAGCTTCAAACACTAGTTTTAAAATTGGAGTTTGCCAAAATGTAGCTGGTTACACATTATTCAAGTCACAATTTATCTGAGTTTCAGTTCAATATTAAAAGTAGGTAACAATAACTGATATACTCTTTTCACATAACCTTGTAACAATCACAATATATAATGTACTTGAAAAAGAACCACAATATATGATGTATTTGTAAAAGAACTATGCAAGACAGAAGAGACTTTGCTTAGTCTCCAGTCTGTGTCGAATGTTAGTAACTGAGCAGCCTGCACACAGACCACAAGAATTGGACCCAGCCAGTTTGGAAATTTTTCCTTGATAATACTCGGTTATTTACTTTTTATTTTCCATCATTTCATGAGGACAATATAAGTTATTAGTTGAGAAGAATATAACTTCTACTAGGAATTAACTATATACCAAATACTAAATATTTAATTTAAGTATAAATATATTCATAGGAGGAGGTAAAATGGCATACTAGATGTGGCCGTCACATGCCGCTCTCAAAGAGAGGATTGAAAGTTGCAGGTGAATGTCTGCCTATGGATGTGCCTTCTTAGAGATAGCACTGTGAGTCATTGGAGAAGCAATGGGGGACATTCAGAGTGAAGGAGAAGGTGACAAAGTGATTCATTCAACAAGATTGGAAGGTACCTGGAGGAGGCATCCTCATGTGGGGAACAACAGGAGGCCTGGGGATTTACACTCCCCCCAACAGACACTGTGGCCCAAGTTGTTAGGGTCCCCCCCTCCACCACCACCACAGACCTCTGGACTGATCAAGGAGCTGCTTTGAGTCTATGCAGCAACATTGCACTGGAGAGCAAGCACAGCAGGGACCTAGTAGCTTTCATTCCTGAGTCTCTGCAACTGACACCATCCTGAGCACTCAGGTCAAGAGTGTCTGGTCTATACAGGCTCGGCTTTTCTGCATACACCTCCACATTGCCGTGGCTGGGCTAGAGAGGCAGCAGGGAAAGCAGACTTTCTTGCACACCCCGTAACTGAGTGCCAAGCACCCCTCTCCCCCACAGTGGATTTGAGTAGAATGGGTACCACAGATGCCATCTAAGAAGCCTGCAGTGACTGTCTCTATAGGACCTGAGCAAGGGGAGAGAACTGGCCACCTGGTAGCCTAGCCCCATGGCCACCCACATGACCCCCATGCTGCCACCCAGCCCTGTGGCTCTGTCCACATGGCTCCTGCACTGTCATCTGATCCCACAGACCCACCCATGTTGCTCCAACACTGCCACCAGGCCCCGTGGCCCCACCTAGATAGCTCCCACACTGCTACCTGGCCCTGGGGCCCCAGCTTCGAGGCTCCCAAGCTTTTGCCAAGCCCTGTGGCTCCACCCACAAGGTCTTCGCTTTGCTGCCCAGACCCATGGATTTACCCCTGAGGTTCCCATGCTGCCATCAGAGAAAGCAGCCCCATCAATGTGTCCCACACTGCCTCTAGTTCCCATGACCTCACCCACTTGGCTCTTGCCCTGATGCCTAGCCCTGTGGCCCTAGTTCTGAGCCTCCCATGCTGTCAATCAGAACCAAGGCCCTGTCCCCTCAGCTCCTACCCACCACCTGGTAGGAATTGTGCCTGTGGTCCAATGCTCCACCAGAGACCCACTAGACTTGACCCACTGTCGTACCTGGACCTGGTTAGAGCAAACACCTGGAGCCCTGACAACACAACTGCTGCTTAAATAGCCTCACCAAGCTGCCACTGTCACTGCCATGGGGAGATCTGGCTAGAGCAATTGTCCACAATGCAAGCTTCCATGGAGAAGGTTTTGCCCAGACCCCCACCCAAGCTTCCAGCTGTGGCCTGGAGAACAACCCAAAACTCCACACTAAGATCATCCAGCACTGGCTCGTATTCTGACAATCACAGAAAAACCGGTCAACACAGAACAGCCCCATTACAGGCTCTCAGTGCATCAGCTTCTCTTCTGCCAAGTCAATTTTCTGGAGTAGGTCACAAAATTGCCATCAAGGCACCTTTTTTTCTTCTAAGTAGGAGGGTTCCCAGCAAAGGAGAATAAGTGCACCACAAATCTATCAGCCCTGAGTGGAGAGAAGAAATTTCAGATGAGAATAAACCAGCAAAAGAACTCTGGGAACATGAAAAAACAAGCCCATTCAACACCTCCAATGGCTCACAATGGATCTACAGCAATGGACCCCAATGAAAAGGAAATTGTTGAAATGTCGGAAATGGAATTTAGAATAGGATGGCAAACAAGATGAATGGGACTGAAGAGAAGGTTGAAAACTGAAACAAAGAAGTCAAAAAAATATTTCAAGACTTCAACAACAACAACAACAAACAAAAAAAAAAATTGAAAAGTCTATAAAGACCAAGACCACATAAGAAATGATATAACTGAACTTAAAAAAATGAAGGAGTCACTTAGAGAATTTCAAAATGGAGCAGAAAGTTTCAACAACAGGCTAGAAGAAATAACAACAAGCAGAAGAAAGAATCTCAGAGCTTGAAGACAGGCTCTTGAACTAACTCGGTCATTAAAAGATGCAGATAAAAGAATGAGGGATAGTGAACAATCACTCAGAAAAGTATGGGACTATGTGAAGTGAATCAATATACAAATTATAGGTATCCCTGAGGGAGAAGAGGAAAAAGCAAAAAGCATGGAAAACCTATTTGAAGGAATTACTAAGGAAAATTTCCCTGGTATTGCCAGAGATTCAGATATCCAGATACAAGGTGGTCATCAAATACCAGGAAGATTCATAGCAAATGGGACATTTCCAAGACACATGGTCATTGTTTTGGCTAAAGTCAAAATGAAGGAGAAAATTCTACAAGCTACATGATGAAAGTAATAACTAACCTACAAAGCAAAGCAAAACCTATCTGCCTAACAGCAAGCTTCTCAGCAGAGTCCTTATAAACCAAAAGGGATTAGGGCCCCATTTTAGTCTTCCTAAACAGAACATTTGCTAGTAAAGAATTTTGCATCCTGTCAGATTAAGTTGGATAAATGACCGAGAAATAAAGACTTTTACAGACAAGCAAACACTAAGAGAATTTGTCACTATTGGACCTGTAAGTACTCAGAACTCCATTATACATGCAACAAGACAATACATACCCAGAGTGTAAAAACACCTGAAAGTTAAAGCTCACAGCTGTTATAAAACAATAGCACACATGGAAAACAAAACATGGTATCATCCAACATCATGAACAAAGCAGAATCCCACATATCAATAATAATACTGAATGTGAATGGTCTTAATACTCCATTTAAAAGACTAGATTGGCTGAATGTATATTAAAAAAAAAAAAAAACCCTACCTCAAATATAAGCTGTCTCCAAAAAACACACCTAATAAGGACTCATACAGACTCAAGGTAAAGGGATGGAAAATACATTCCATGCAAATGGAAACCAAAAGCAAGCAAGTGTATCAATTCTCATATCAGGTAAAATAGACTTTAAATCAACAATGATAAAAAAAAGACAAAGATGCTCATTCTATAATAATAAGGGAGAAATTCAGCAAGAAGATATAACAATCCTAAAAATATATGCACCTAACACAGGAGCTCCCAGATTCATAAAACAAATTCTAATAGATCTAAGCAATGAAACAAACAGTAGCATACTAACTACCAGGGACTTCAACATTCCACTGACAGAGCTGGACTGATCATTGAAGCAGAAAATCAATAAGGAAACACTAGACTTGAATGGAAATCTAGAACAAATGGACCTAACAGATATTTACAGACAATTCTACCCAAAAATTACTGAACATATATTCTTCTCCTCAACACAGGGGATATTTTCCAAGACTGACCATATGTTAGGCCACCAAACAAGTCTCAGAAAATTCAAAAAAATCAAAATCATACCATGTATCTTCTCAGACATAGTGAAATAAAACTAGAAATCAATTCCAAGGAAACACTTAAATCTATAGAAAGTCATGGAAATCAAAAAACCTGCTACTAAATGATCCTTCAGTCAATTATGAAATTAAGATGGAAATCAAAAAATGTCTTAAACTGAATGACAAGAGGGCACAGCCTTTCCAAATCTATGGGATATAGGCAAAGCAGTCCTATGGGGGAAAGTTCATAGCCCTAAATGCCTACATTAAAAGGCACAAAGATCATAAATTAACAATCTAATGTCACATCTTAAGAACCTGGACAAAGAAGAACAAACCAAACCCAGAGCCAGCAGAAGAAAAGAAATAACAAACTCAGAGCTGAACTGAATGAAATGGAATCAAATTAAATGGATACTACAAAACACTGATAAAAGAAATCACAGCTGACACAAAAAAATGAAGAAACATCCCATGCTCATACATTTGTATCCTCAATATTGTTAAAATGTCCATACTGCCCAAAGTGATTTACAGACTCAACACAATCCCCATCAAAATATTAACATCATATTTCACAGATGTAGAAAAAATAATTCTATGCTTCATTTGGAACCAAAAAAACAAAAGAGCAAATACTCAAAGAAATCTTAAGCAAAATGAACAAATCTGGAGGCATTATATTACCTAACTTCAAATTATATTAATATTATTAGGCTATAGTAACCAAAACAGCATGGTACTTGTATAAAATTAGAGACATAGACCAATGGAACAGAATAGGGAACACAGAAATAAGACCATCTACCTACAACTCTAATAACTGTTTTTCAACAAAGCAGACAACAAAATACACTGGGGAAAGGAAGCCCTATTCAATAAATGGTGCTGGGAAAAACTAGATAGCAACATGTAGAAGAATGAAATAGAGCCTCTATATCTCTCTATATACAAAAATTAATTCAAGATGGATAAAAGACATAAATGTAAGGCATTAAACCATAAAATTTCTATAAGAAAATGGAGGACTGCAGGAAAAATTCTTCTAGATATCCACCTAAACAAATAATTTATTACTAAAACCCCACAATTACAGCAACAACAAAAATAAATTAATGGAACTTGATTCAATTAAAAGCTTCTGAACAGCAAAGGAAATAATCAACAGAACAGACAACCTACAGAATAAGAGAAAATATTCACAATCTATAAATCTGATAAAGGGCTAATATCCAGAATCTACAAAGAACTCAAATCAGCAAGAAAAAAACAAACAACTCCATTAAAAAGCAGGCAAAAGACACGGACAGAATTTTTTCAAAAGAAGATAGATAAATGGCCAAAAAACATGAAAAAATGTTCAACATCACTAATCATCAGGGAAATGCAAATTAAAATGACAATGATATGAGATATCACCTTAACTCTGTCAGAATGGCTATTATTAAAAAGTCCAAAAACAACAGATACTGGCTTGAACAGAGATAGGAACACTTATATACTGTTGGTGGGACTGCAAATTCATACAACCTCTATCGAAAACAGTATGGAGATTTCTCAAAGAAATAAATGTAGACTTACCATTTGATTCAGCAATCCCACTACTGGCTATCTAAGCAAAGGAGAAGAAGTCATTTTATCAATAAGACACTTGCACTCAAATGTTTATTGCAGCAGAATTCACAATTGCAAAGATATGGAATAAACCTAAGTGCCCATCAATTTATGAGTGGATAAAGAAAATGTCTGTCTGTCTGTCTATCTCTCTCTCTCTCACACACACACACACACACACACACACAATGGAGTACTACTCAGCCGTAAGAAAGAATAAAATATTATCTTTTTCAGCAATTTGGATGGAACTGGAGACATTATCCTAACATCACATATATTCTCTAATAATTGGTGGCTAAATTATGGGCACACATGGGCACAAAGAGGTGTAAAGGACATTGGAAACCAAGAAGAGGTGAAGGTAGGAGGGGGTAAGGGGTAAAAACTTTCCTATCAGGTACAATGAAGACTATTCTGGTGATGGGCACACTAAAAGCCCAAACTTAAGCATTATACAGGTATGAATGTAACAAAAACATTTGTACCTCCTTAATATTTTGAAATAATAAAAAATTAATTAAAAGAGAAAAAGCTATAAAGATAAGAATGATAATGGTATTAAATAACATTAAGCAATAATACCTATCAACCATTAAACACTCTGACAGAATACTGCTATAGATTACTAATTTATTCTCTACAACCTATGCTTGAGGCATTCTAGTAGCCATTTTATTCATTAAAATGAAATAAAACAAACCAAAAAAAAACACTGTATTTCATAAATGTTAAGTAGCATTCTCAAAATGCAAAAATTAGGAATTGAATTTAGGCTAACCTGTCTTTAAACTATTAATAGCCACTATGTGTGAGTAGGATGGATAGGTAGGCATATTTCTGTGTAAACTGTCATATATCATATAAAGCTTCAAAAATAATAGTTTATACTCTGCGAGGGTGAGGTAGGAGGACTGCTTGAGCTCAGTAGTTCGAGACCAACCTGAGCAAGAGCAAGACCCCATCTCTACTAAAAATAGAAAAATTAGCCAGGCACAGTGATGCACACCTGTAGTTCCAGCTACTCGACAGGCTGAGGCAGGAGGACTGCTTGAGCCCAAGAGTTTGAGGTTGCAGTGAGCTATCATGATGCCACAGCACTCTAGCCAGAGTGAAAGAAGGAGAAATTCTCAAAAAAAAAAAAAAAACAAAAATGGTAAGAAATATGAGTTGTTCATACCTGGCACAGTGCTTGCGATACTATTTAATCTTGTTTCAATATCAAAGATTCATTCTCCCTTCAGTAAGATCTTTAGGTAAACCCCAGACAAATATAGTTAAGGGAAAGTCTTTGTGCCAGCCTTATATTAATCTTATCATTTCATAATACAGATCAAATGCTCACATTTTTCCTAGATACTATCCAATAAAATGAGGATCTAACTAAGAATATATTGTGTACTTTAGACAAACTACACTTTTGTACTTCCGTGCTTTTCATTATGCTTTTTTCCTTACTTTTATTTCTTCCACAACATCCATTTATAGAATGCCAGTGTAAGTTTTGTGCTGATTCACATTTATTTTAGTAAAACTGTTCACTATTACCACTCAAGGTTTCTCAAAAATTATACTTGCATTGGACACAGATCTTGTGCTTCTTCCCAAATCTCCTCAACTGCCTTCTTAATTTTTGTTGGTTGAAGCCCCACTTTTGCTGGGTTGCCTCTTCACTTCTAGACTTGGAAGAAATTCCCCACTATGGGCAGGAGAACTGGATTTCTGAATGGCCACCAAGAGACCAGATGATGCAACCTGGAGGCACAGTGAGTAAGCTCCCTATGGATGACATTTAATCAGGAGAATGTGCATAGGAAGAGAGGTGGAAGGCAAATTCTCCTGCCTTTTGCTCCTCCAGAAATCTTCCAGAAGTCCCACTAAACAAGTGATCATCCCAGCTGAATTACATGCTTTGTCTCTTTGTGGCTCCTTATGAAATAGGTGTCATGCTTCCAACGCTTCACATCTTTCCTAGCTTTGCTTTTCTTTTACTGTTTTTACCCTCAACATTCTCTGAAGTAAAGCTTCAACACTTTCTTCTTTGCTTTCTAGAAAGCTGTGATAACATTTAAATTTCTTAAGAATTTGTTAATTTTATTTTTATTGCCCTTAGATCGGTGATTTTCAAAATTGTATTTTTTAGTCAAGGAACCATTTCTTCAAATATATTCTAAAAACAAGATCAACATGCTTAAATAGAGGTAGAGCTAACAAATTTGAATTAAAGATAGAACAGTGTGTGTTTATGTCTGTGTGTGTGTGAGAGAGAGAGAGAGAGAGACAGACAGACATCTGGAATCCTACCCTTTCATACCTCTTTGCCTTGGGAAATGCTGAAGTACGTCTTAGGAATCCACAGAGCTTACCGCCCAGAGGATGACTTGGAAATAAGTGCTCTATTTCTGCTGCTCTTTGTTACTTCACACCTCTGTAAAAATGCAGGGACTTCTGAGATATGATTGTCCTCTGATGTAAACTCAGCAGAAAGGCTTGCTAAGGTTGATGGGAATGCAAATACTGTCTCCTCTTTGCTATTGTGGAGAGAATTCATATTCTCTCTCTCTCTCTTTTTCTTTCTCTCTCTCACATTATATTTTCTAAATATTTTACAAGAAGATAACAATTTATATTCTAAGTATTCCCTGAAAAATAATATTCTCCCATCTTCCAGAAGATTTTAACTTTTTGTTTTCTTCCCAAGTCACATTGCATGCTACTCACTTGTCACCCATCCTAGCTTTAGCAGCTTGGTTTTTCTTGCTGGACTCTTACATTTGCACATACATGTTTATTATAGAAGTGTCTTCAAACTATAAAGGGGTAAGTGTATTATAAGAATTATAAGAGCTCTACAAGTTTAAAGTGAACTATTGGGATACAATTTTACAATGGCTTTACTAGAACTTGCATTTTATGAATATCTAAAATTCAACCCAATAAGCATTTATTGAGAGTACACTTTCTTTAAGATTCTTTATTAAGAAACAGTCACACAAATATAAAGATGTCAGAATCGACTAGAAAATATAAAGTATACACCAATGACTCAATTCAGATTTTACTGTATGATATCAACAGATGGAAACAAATTATTATGGCAATACAGAGGCATTAAGTGATTAATATTGATTGAGAGGATCAAGGAAGGCTTCATGGAGTATATGACATTGAGCTGGTACTTGGACTATTTAAACAGCCTAAGAAGATAACAGGTACAGAGAGAACAGCATAAGTGAAGATCTGGAGGTGTGATATGCTTGGATTACAAGAATTCTGAGAACTGAGAAGGCTAGTTTTCACTTATAAAGCAGTTATCACCAGTAGTCAAAACATTTTAGAAGGCAGAATGCACTATTATAAATTACTGGAGTACTGCTCCACAATTGCAGATTGTTTAAATGCTTGACACATGTTCAGTATATTTTGCACTTGTAAATGTTGTGCAATATCCAACATAGCTTGCAGGGTGTCTTGATTAAGATCTAGAGGAGAAGTATGAATGAAGTCCAATGTCTGATTTATGGCTGAGATATTTAAAATACCATTCCATTTGTGTAAATAAGTCAGGGGTCCAAAAACATCATAGAAAAGCAACTAAGATATCACAGACATTTTAGAAGTGTCTATCATAGTTTATGGGAACAAAAGAGGCCCTAATACCTTTGTACCTTTAGGAAATGTCAGAGCATTTAGAGTCCATGTTAAACCAACAGACTCTTCCCAGGGTTTTCACCTCCCATCAATGCTGCCCGGAGAACTTACAAACGATGCCGGCTGCTCACCCCTTCCAGAGATATCCCTGCTTCTTGACAGCCCTTGCTTGTCTCCTTAACACACCTCCAGCCTTCTTCAAGCAGCATTGGGTCTGCTCTGAATCTAGGTCTGTTTAGACTTAGAGTCTCTGCTACTGTGCTATTCTGAAAGTCAAAGAGAGATTTCCCAATTAAACCAGAACATGTGCAGCTATGCTTGCAAATGTGTCACATTAGCTTGGATTCAAGTATAAGGCAGAAAACCTGTAGTCAACCTCCTACTTACATCTGTGAATAAGCACATAAGCAACTACAGGGTTGTTCAGGCTAAGCAGATGGATGGTCCTGTCAGGAACAGATTGCAGTAGAGCTAGGATGTAGGATGAAATGCCACCCCCTCTGAACTGAGAAACATATTCAGCAGCAGGAAAGACATCCCTTTTAATGCAGATATTCTTTTTTAATTCCCCACATTTAACTGTTTCTAAGGAAAGGTTAAATCCTTTGTCCTCCATAATTTTTTTCGCCGTTAGTTTCATTTTATTTCTTTATTTCATTCTAACAGATTCAAATCATATTACATCCACCTTAATAATTACCATCATTTGTGACTTTCTACTGTTGTATATATAATTATCAAACATCATTAACTAAGTTTATTAACATAAACATTATAAAGAATAGACAATGATTTTACTTTGAACAAACCAAGTGAATGAAGCTATGTTTTCATACTTTCATAAGTAATTTGAAACTTATTTTTATTTTAAATTAATTGAATTTTATATATTTGAGAAATCCTAAAAATGTAATTATTTTATGTGGGCATATATATAAAATGCTCAAACAAATATACTCTTAATAGTCAATATAAAGTTATAATCATGGAATGTATATGAAATTAACATTAATATGCTTGAAAAATACTGTATTACTAAAAATAAAGCCTCTATGATAGTTCACTATGACAATTTTCTCAAATTACAATTCTATTTTAAGGAAAAGAAAATTTATTTTAAATTAACTTTGTATTCCATAACTTCATCTCTAACAGCCTTATTTTACCACATGAATTCATATGAAAGAAAACTTTTAAATGTGAACAAAAATCTGATTGCATTATTTGCTCTTGGGTACATATGTGGTAAATTATCTAATGCATTACCCAAGTTATTAATTTCATTGAGTAACATGCTCTTCTGTCCAGATATTCAGCATTTCAGTAGCATAAAGAAGTTTGGAAGAGATTTATGTTTATAAGATTTTGTGCCTTAGCACTCCAGTAAATAAATATCAACTTTGGTCTGTTTCTGAATGATTATGTCTTACATATAAAAGTTCTACATATATTACTATATATATTTAATGCCAGTTTATGAAAATTTATATTATTAAAAATGGCACAATTGCCTTTAACAACATGACCTCATTCTACATTTAATATAGAATTTATCATTTAAAGGATGAGACGGCCTCAGGGAATTATTATAAACTTTTATTTTATAGTGAACAAAAAGATAACCCACTGACAAAGACCACTTATTTATTCATTTTTCCTACTCTATTTTGAATATTGAAATTCTTTTGAAGATGATATTAAGAGAAAAGAGAATAAACCTACTTAGAAATCCATCATTTATTCTCCGGAGCACCACTAATATGATTATATTGATCTGAAGATTTCATTTAAGTAAGTATGTAGCATTTTCAATGAAAAGAATTTGAATTTTTATACACTTTTACATTCATTGAGTAAAAAATCATATAGACTGGATTGTAATTTCAAATTTTAGATATTTATGATTACCTTTTAGATTAGAGAGATCATCTTTAAAACTATCCTCAGATGAAATATTGGCCTAATATCATAGCCAGTGGGGGAATAGAAATGGGAAAGAGGTTGGTGAGTAAATTATTTGTTATTTGTTTAATTAGCAAGTGTTTATTAAGCAATAATACATGCTGGGGATACAAAGATTTCTAGGACCTATTGTCTGCTTATAGGGAGCTCACTGTCTAATGGAAGATGTAGATATGCAAATAAAAGTAATAATGAAATATAATAAGTGCCAGAGTGAAGGAAAATTCCAAGAAAAGTATTGAAGATGTGGCCTGGTTTCTTCTTGCTGCTTAAAATAAATGTGAGAAGAGAAAAATAAATTAGAAACTAACTATTAAACATAAAGAAAATAGGATTTGATGATTTGGGAGATTTTCTATCCCAAAGGCAAAAGACTCTAAATTTAAGAGATTTGATGTCCAGTTAGTATGCCTTATAGCAAAGATTGAGAGTGGAGCTGTACACCCTTTTGCTAGTTCCTCATAAAGGTCAAACGCTCAGAGTATTCAGTAACACAAAATGTTTTTGAACATATTGAGGGTATGACTCAGAGATCTCTTCAGTCAAACAAGAGAATATCTAGGAAGCTTAAGAGCATTGTCTCAATAATCTCAGCAAAAGCCAAAAATAGGGGATTAACTAGGCAAGATCTGTGAACTAGAATCTTGACTAATTGACAGACTGCATGTGATACACACAGGCAACTCACAAAGTTCTTGAGAAGGTCATATAGGCAGAAGCACTGCTATATTGGACCAAAAGGATGGAGAGAGAGAATGTGAAAAGAAAGGCTGTCAGAACCCCAAACATTCTACAAGCAGGATACAGAATAATGAATACTTAGCAGAAAACACATGCTATATTTCTTAATAAAGGAAGGATGGCTCAGAGAGTGGAGCTGTTAGCTCAGAAAGCAGTCATAGCCACAGTAAATTATTGTTTGGCCTTGAAACCCAATGGAATTTGTATGACTAGTTTTTGGAATTGCTTGGGACCATAAGCTCCTTTTTTATTCCATTTTCTCTCTTTTAGAACTGGAATGTCTATAAATGTTAGCCTATGCCTGTTCCACCATTCAGGTACAGATAATTTGTTTCCTTAGTTTCATAGGTCGACAGATAGAGAAGAATTGTACCCAGGATGGATTCTATCTAGAAACTCACCCATACCTAATTCAGATGACATTATGTTATGAGATTTGGGACTTTTGAGCCGATGAGGTTTAGAGAAGATTTTGAGTTGAATTTTGAGTTGATGTAATAGGTTGAGACTTTGAGTGACTTTGGGATGAGGCAAATATATTTGGGGTGGATGCTAAACCTTGGGGCCAGAGAGCAGACTGTGGTAGGCAGAATAATGTCCCCCCTAAGAATACCCTTCTACTAATCTCTAGCATCTGTGAACATTTTATTTTAAAAGCCAAAAGATACCTTGCAAATGGGATTGAGGGTAGGACCTTGGGAACTGGAGATTTTCCTGATTGTTAGGGTGGGCCTCATTTAATCACATGGGTCCTTAAAAGCAAATTCAAAGAGGTCTCTGAGAGCTAAAAGTAGCTTCAAGCTGACAGCTAGCAAGGAAATGGAGAGCTCAGTCTCACAACTGCACAGAAGTGAATTCTACCAACAACCTGAATGAGCAAGAAAACAGGTCCTCCCTAGAATCTCCAGAAAGAGCCACCAACACTTTGATTTTAGCCCAGTGAAACTAGTCAGATTTCTGACCTATAGAACTGTTAGGTGATAAATTCATGTTACTTAAGCCACTAAGTCTGTGATAATTTGTGATGGCAGCAGTAGATAACTAACACAAGTGTTATGAAACAGGTAAAGGTCAAGCATAGTCTTAAAAGAAATAAGTAAAAATCTTCCAGGAAAGAGCAAGGTGTAAAGATGCAGGATTTGGCATGATTTTACATGTGGAACTGTAGGTGCTACACTAAGACAGAAAAATAGGTGACTGATGTTGTTAAGGGTACAGTAATTAAAATAACTTTCAGAGAATACATTCTGATAGTGCATCAAGCACAGTACTAGGTAAGTTTTCTTTTTTTTATGGAAAGTAGAATAGTATAATATTTAAGAAAGTAATGCATAAGGTATTCTACATATTTGAAGTGCTTTGGTATAGCCACGTTCAGGTATCTAAAGTAGGTTGGACAGATAAATTTCTATCTCAGAATAAAACTGAAAATAATCAGCATATGGACTTAGATGATATCATGGATATAAATGAACTTACCCAACGAGATTGCTTTGAGCGAGAAGAGAGATCCAAGGATGAAACCAGGGAAATGCTATGTGTTAAGAGTAGACTAAGGAGGAGAAGCTAGTGATATAATCTAATGAGATGTTTCAAAAATATGAATATTATACTTATGTTGGCCAAGAAAAAAGAAAAGAATTTCAAGAATAGATTTCTCAATATACAAATGCAGCAGAGATATCAGGTAGACAAACCAAAAAGCAACCAGTAGATTTAGCAATTAGAAGACAGTATCGATCTTAGGAATAGCAGTTTCCATAAAATGTTGAAGTCAGAAGCCAAATCATCAATATATTAATAGGCTTATGGGAGGCAAAGATATGGAAAGAGTAAATAGTTTACAATTTCAAGATGCTTGTTGATGTGTGATGGAGTGGGAAGTTTTTTTTCTATATAATTTAATAGGCCTGTTGGCAAAAAAGAAAATGATGGCAGGGAGGGAGATTTTGAATAGGACTCAAGAGAGAGGTGAATTAACAAAATTGAGACCATGAGGAAGGGAATGGGTTCGAGGAAACAGTCTGAAAGCTTAGTCATGGTTGAAGAAGAAGGTTGCCACTTCCAAAGAGACCAGAGATAAAAATGAGTAACGATAAAGTTCAGTTTATTGAAGAGCAGAAGAGAGGAGCGGCCATACTTGATAGCTTTTGCTGTATCTATGAAACAACAGGTGTTTATCTACTGGTAGGAGCATGAGGATAGGGTAGGACTACTGAGGAAACAGAATAGTTTGTAGTACCCTCTGTGTTAGTTGGGGCCACTATAACAGAAGAGGAAACTGAAACACAGATTAATCATATTACTTGCCACATTTGCTCATTAAATAAGCTTATTTAATGAGCAACATATCTATTTAATGTTCACATAATTATAATTTCAGGAAATACAGCTTTAAAACCTGTGCTCTACCTTACACAATTCAGAGTCCCGAAATCACTGAGACTCCAAAATTTAGAAGACACATGAAAATATTAATGTGAGTGAAGTTGAAGTTAAAACCATAAAATCTAGAACATATAGTAAAGACAGGGAATCCAGCAGGAAGCTAATACAACTGAAAAAGTGAGGCGTCAAAGATGGTGCATTTGGAATATTGTCATTTTTATTATAAAATATATACAGATTCCTAAGAGTACATAGACTATCATAGAAATTACATATCAATAACCACAATGATTTGACACCTGCTTCTGAATCTTGCAGTAACAGTGTTGGCCTTTCAAAATTGAATGTGGGATGTGGGGAGGCAAGAAAAGATGTTCTAAGTCTAAGAAATGATGATACTGCAAACACTTCCATTTATTCCGTAATTGACTAATAGATATCATTTGCTGTTTAGATAATGGAGATAGTGAAACTTCACAATTAGCTCAAGTCAGCAGCTGCTCCTTGAAATAATCTTTTGACTAAACTTATTCTCCCCATAACCTACTGTAACTCCTGAAATAGCTTTATTGGGTTTACTGCTACTGAATGTCATGATTGAAAGCACAACGCTTGGAAGTCCTTTAAAAATAAATGAGATAATGAGAGAGATATAATGAAGAAGGAGGTAATTTAGATGGTATCAATTAGGAGAAGTATCAATCTAACGTGATCCTGAACATGGAGTAACACTAATAACTGTAGCTACCTAATGGCTGTTCCAGCAACCTATCTATTTAATGAGCACTTAGTGACTACCATATGTCAGTCCCTTTCATGTGCTCTTGATAAAAAGGCCAAATAAATACCTGTTCTCCAAAATTGAAAAATCACTTGGATCTTATCATGAGAAGGGGTCCCCTAAGAGATTGGAGGAAGTCATCCTGTGGGCAGAAAATTGAGCAGGGAAATATTTAACTCTATTCAACTCTAGAAATCTATTAGCTAAATTGGAGACGATGAGAGGAGAAACAGGGAGTGTAATTTACTCTAGGACATTAAAGTTTAATACAAATGAGAAGTATTATAAAGCTGTGAACTTCTTGGAGCAAGAGCATGTTTAGTACACTATCTGAGACAGAAGCCATTTTTAAGAAAGTTTGTTTAGTAAAGCTAAGTTTTAACAGAGAAAGCGAAAAGAAACTGTTCCATCTTTTCTCCTGAAACGAGCCTCATGTTATATCTACTTTTGTTCTTTCTTCCATCTCCCCAGGGTTCTTGATCATTATTCATGTTAAAATAAAAATCCTCATATTGTTTTTCATTCCATAGTATTAAAATAAAAAATTATAATTTTACTAGGCCTTCTTTTATAATTCTAAATATATATTTTTAAATAATGTATATTTGTAATATATGTATTATATTTATATAGAAAGATAAATATTATCATTCCATTGTCTTTCTTCCCAATTTTGTGATGTTACCTGCCAATGCTTACTAACTTTTTGTTTTGATTATTCCTCTTTCCTACACAGAAAAATTTTTAATAAAGAAAACAGGTCATCTCAGGAACAGTTAACGTGTAATACTTTTGTTTCTCCCTGATAAAAGTTTGGGCCAATATATTACTCTTATATAGCAGAAAAACAATGCCAGAATTGAATGTTTAAGGTATACTGAGATATGAAAAGGCAAGGATATATATTAGCTTTAATCTTGTAATAAATGCATTTAGTTCTTTTTTCTAGAATTTTTTTCTCTATACCTTTCTCTTACAACAAATCCTGAGGGGAGAGTGTAGAAGGGGATGATCTAGTAAATAAGCTCACAAGAGCACAGGAAAATACTAGGTGAATAGATGATATAATCTCTAAAATGAATCTAATACTTTTTGCTATTATATTATCATAATAGCTGACTAGAAAATTTAAACACATGAAGCTTAATATTAATACTATATACTGTTTTCCAGACATCAGCACCAACTAAAATTTTACAATAAGCTTTTCTTTTCTTACGTTCTAATCCTGTTTACTTCTAGATATAAGTGTATGAAAAAAAAACTAAGATTTATAAGCTAAGTTTATCTGCTACTTTAACAAAATTATCAATTTTGTCTGACAGTACTATTTCTTTGGATTAGAGATATGTAAAAAAAATATTTCACAAAGTAGAAATATTAGCTTTTACCTCTGGCTATTTTCACAGCATTCTCGTAAAAACAGGCTATGGGTTATTTCAGTAACCATATTTTTCAAATAATTTATGTACAGAGAAACAATGCTATCTTTCTTCAAAAACTTCAAGCAAATACTATGCCTTTATAAATCTACTTACTAGAAATTTTTGTTTTAGGTTTTTCTCCTCCTATTTCCCTTAGTCTTCAGCACTTTCCAAACTTCATATTTGAGGCCAAAGAAATCAAGATGAACCTAAATTCACATCAGGGAACGATACCAATCGGATATCAGACTGAGGTGGAGGGTGGGGGGAGGGGATGGGTGTATGCCTACATGATGAGTGCAATGCGCACCGTTTGGGGAATGGTCACGCTTGAAGGTGCTGACTCGGGGAGGGAGGGATGCGAGGAGGGGATGGGTATATACCTACATGATGAGTGCAATGCACACTGTCTGGGGAACGGACACACCTGGAGCTTTGACTTGGGGGGACAGGCGGTACATGGGCAACATATGTAACCTGAAATTTTGTATCCCTCATAATAAGATAAAAAAAAAAAAGAAATCAAGATGAAACTAGGTATTTGATTAAATCACATCTATGTCAAGACTCTAAGGAAAAATCAAGCACTGAAGAGCCAATGTTTGAGGCTAACCAACTACAAAAATGGTCATAATTCAAACTTTGAATAAGTTAGTAGCCAGAGATATTAGCAAATTGGAAAGAAAGAGTTGATTAACCAATTATGATTTTGAATTGGAAAGAATGTCACCCCTATTCCCTGGTTTTGAGCTAATTCTTTAAACTTTGAAAAAGCAAAATAGCAAAAAAAGAGCTTACCCTGTACCTACCCTATACTTCTGATATTCCTGTTAGATAATATAACTATGACATTAACTTTTCAGACAATAGACTCCTCATGGCCCTTGATCTTTTCAAAGGTCCTCTTAGGATGTCAGTGAGGTCTAGATGTTGTATAACTGATTCTCATTAAAAAAATGACACTCATCCTGTTATATTATTTGCATTTTTGCAAAGCCATAATATTTTCTATTATTCTCATGAATTATAGTAAGTTGACAAACTAATCATAGTAAAATGTCAGCTTTTGGATGAAAAACTTGTATATATACCAATGATATGCATGTTGCATAAAACCTCAGTGTCTTGCACTAATAGTATGCCAGATGGTACCATCTTGCTGTGGGGAAACCATGGATCCAGTATTGTATTTCAAATTAGAATAGGTTGATCTTATTATAGACTGTGAAACAGCACTGAAGCTCAGAGATACAACTGCAATTCTGTTCACTTATGATATTAAAAATGGAAATTTATAAGAGATGTCTCAGAAAACTTCTGAGGTTGAAGTGAGACCCTTCAATATCTCTATGGAGTTGATTTAAACTGCAGCCAGGGCAAGAAAGGGCAAGGACAGAAGTCTAAAGCCACAGATATGACAACCTAAGAACGTAAGATTCAGAGGTAAACTAAGAAAAATGGAGCAGGAACAGGTGGATGAGAAGTCCTTAACAGGATTGTGTAGGGGCTGGAAACAGGCCAATGAATAAGGAGTAAAGTATAGCAGGTTGGATTTTAAAAAGGAAGTGGGCCAGTCTCCTTGAATCCTCATAAGACAGGAGGATTCCAAAAATGCACACAAACTGACTTCCCAATTCACTTGCAATAAAAGCCAAAAACTATATAATGGCTCATTGGCCTATGCTGCCTGCCTGGCTCCTTCCTACCTCTCTGACCTCATCTACTGCCTCCCAGTGCATCTCACCTCAGCAGGCACACAGCCCCTGTGCTCTTATTCAAACATCCCATATGTATTCATTTCCTAGGGCTACTATAACAAACTACCACAAACTTGGTAGCTTAACACAAAAATTTATTCTCACAGTTCTAGTGGTCAGAAATCCAAAATCACAGTGTCAGCAGGGTGGTGCTCCTCCAAGGACACTAAGGGAGAATCCTTGCTTGTCTCTTTCAAGTCTCAGTGTTTCAATTCCAGCTATTTCTTGCCTTGTGGCTGTATAACTCCAATCTGTGTGTGTGTCTTCAGATAGCATTCTGTTCTATGTGTCTGTGTCAAATCTCCCTCTGCATTTCTTTTATTACTATAAGGACAATTGTCATTGAATTTAGGCCCCCCTGGGTGGTCCAGAATTTCTCATCTTGATATCCTTAAATTAATCATATCTACAAAGAACTTTTTCTAAATAAGTTCCTATTCATAGGTTCCAGGACATAGGACATGGAGATATATATATATATATATATATATATTTGCAAACCACCATTGAACCCACTTCATGATACATGCTTTCACATCAGGGAGGGCATTGCTCTTCTTGTTCCCTCTGTCTGGAACTCTGTTCCCATGAATGTGAATAGCTCACTCCCTCACCTTGCTCAAGTCTTTACTCTTATTTCAACTTCTCTGGAAAGACTTCCCAGAGCACCTTACTTAGAATCACAATGACCTCTCTCCAATCGACTGACACTTGATAATTTATTTTTGCTACATAGAACTTATTTCCACTCATTACCACGTAATGTATTATGTGTTCATTATTTTTTCTGTCTCTATCCATGAATTATATAGGCTCCACAAGGACAAGGATTGCTGTCTGTTGTTCAATATTTTATTCCCACTACCTACAAGAGTTAACAGACTAGAACATAAATGGCACTCAATAAATAATTTTTATTTATTTATTTATTTATTTTTATTTCAGCATATTATGGGGGTACAAAAGTTTAGATAACGTATATTTCCCTTGCTCCCCCAATCAGAGCTTCAAGTGTGTCCATCCCCTAGACGGTGTGCATCACACTCATTATGTATGTATATGCCCATCTCCTCACCACCCCCATATCTGCCCCATACCTGATTAATGTTGTTCCTAAATGTGCTCTTAGGTGATGATCAGTGAAACCAATTTGATGGTGAATACATGTGGTGCTTATTTTTCTATTCTTAGGATACTTCACTTAGTAGAATGGGTTCCAGCTCTATCCAGGAAAATACAAGAGGTGCTAAATCACCATTGTTTCTTATAGCTGAGTAGTACTCCATGGTATACATGTACCACATTTTATTAATCCATTCATGTATTGATGGGCACTTGGGCTGTTTCCACATCTTTGCAACTGTGAATTGTGCTGCTATAAACATTCAAGTGCAGATGTCTTTTTTATAGAATGTCTGTTGTTCTTTTGGGTAGATGCCCAATAATGAGATTGCTGGATCAAATGGTAGGTCTACTTGTATCTGTTTAAGGTATCTCCATATTGCTTTCCACAGAGGTTGCACTAGTTTGCAGTCCCACCAGCAGTGTATGAGTGTTCTTGTCTCTCTGCATCCACACCAACATTTATTGGGTTTTTTTGTTTTGGAGACAGAGTCTCGCTCTTTTGCCCTGGCTAGAGTGCCATGGCATCAGCATAGCTCACAGCAACCTCAAATTCCTGGGCTTAAGCAATCCTTCTGCCTCAGCCTCCCCGAGTAGCTGGGACTACAGGCATGCACCACCATGCCTGGCTAATTTTTTCTATATATTTTTAGTTGTCCAGGTAATTTCTATTTTTTAGTAGAGACAGGGTCTCACTCTTGCTCAGGCTGGTCTTGAACTCCTGACCTCGAGCAATCCACCCACCTGGGCCTCCGAGAGTGCTAGGATTACAGGTGTGAGCCAGCACGCCCGGCCAAATGCCAACATTTATTGTTTTGGGACTTTTTGATAAAGGCCATTCTCACTGGAGTTAAGTGATATCTCATTGTGGTTTTGATTTGCATTTCCCTGATGATTAGAGACGTTGAGCATTTTTTCATATGTTTTTTGGCCATTCTTCTGTCTTCTTTTGAAAAATTTCTATTCATGTCCTTTGTCCACTTTTTGATAGGGTTGTTTGATTTTTTTCTTGCTGATTTTCCTGAGTTCTAAATAGATTCTAGTTATCAGTCCTTTATTGGATGTGTAGCATGAGAAATTTTTTTCCCATTCTGTAGGTTGTCTGTTTGCTCTCGTGACAGTTTCTTTGGCTGTGCAGAAGCTTTTTAATTTAATCAGGTCCCACTTATTTATTTTTGTTGTTGCTGTGATTGCCTTTGGGGTCTTCTTCATAAATTCTTTGCCTAGGCCAATGTCTATAAGAGTTTTTCCCACATTTTCTTCTAGAATTGTAATAGTTTCACACCTTAGGTTTAAGTCTGTTAGCCACAGTGATTTAATTTTTGTGAGGGGTGAAAGGTGTGGGTCTTGTTTCGGTCTTCTACAATTTTTAATAAATTTAAAAGCATGAGCATCAAAAATATAAAACAATGGTTGAGAAATGGGAGGATGGTTTAAGAGCAATGATGGTTAAAAATAGTACATGGGGTAAATGACGGCCTTTTCAAAAAGTGGTACTAGGTAAACTAAATATTCATCTAGATTTTTAAAAAACATGAATCTTAAATCCTAACTCACACTATCCACAAATATCAATTACAGAAGGACTGCAGATCTAAATGAGAAAGTTGTAACAATAATGTTTTTAGAAGAAAACATAGGAGAATATCTTCATAAATTTGGGCAGGCAAAGATTTCTTAAATAAAATAGTAACCATAAAGGGGAAAATTTGATAAAGTAGTTTATACAATTAATTTAAACTTTTTAATATATTAATTAAAGTTCCTTAAAAAGACACTGATAATTGAGTTCAAAGGAAAGTTATGAACTTATAAATTTTATTTGTAGATCTTATTTCTAATAAATGACCCATATCCAGAATATGAGTATATAAAAATTAATACCAAAAACACAATCCAATACAAAAAAATGAGTTTGAAAAGGCCTATCAAAAAGAAGTATATTCAAATACCATTAGAGATATGAAAAAATGTTCATTTTTATGTTATGAGAATGATACAAATAAAAAATATAATACTAGTACATAACTCATCAGAAAGGCTAACATGAAAAAGATAGGCAATAGTAAGTTTTATCAAGAATATGAAACAACCAAAACCATGAAACAGTGATGGTCAGAATGTAAATTGACACAAGGATTTTGGAAAACTGTTTGGTAGTTTGTACTAGAGGTTAAAATATGCATGTCCAGTAATTCCACCTTTATATTCCCATAACTAATAGAAATATATATATATTTTACAAAAAGACATGTACTGTAATGATCAGAGCAGAACTATTTGTAATAGAAGCTCTAAATTAGAAACAACTCAAATGCCCTTAATAGAATGCTGCATAATGAGAATAAAAAAACAACTAATGTGTACAACAACACCAACAAACCTCACAAATATATTGTGAAGTGAAAAGAAGCCAGACACAAATAGTACATTCTGTATGAACTCATTTATATAAAGTTCATAAACAGGCAAACTAGCATATGATGTTAGAAGTCAGAATGATGGTTCCCTATGGGAGAGTAGTGACGAAAAGGACACGTGAAGGGGTTTCTGGGTAATATTCAATTTCTTGAGTTCAAGTTACACAGGTCAATCACACATCAAGCTGTACCCAAATGATTTTTAAACTTTTATGTGTGAATATTATGTTATACTTTTAAAAGTCTTTTTAAATATCCACCAATCTTGTCACTACTATTCCAGAAGACTTTAATCTGTCACCCTACCATATGTGTGATAGAGTCCCTCTTTCAGTAGGTACCATATGTCCTCTAAAGCGTTAGCAGAAAAAATTCAAAAATTCAGAGAAATCGTGGATTAATCTAGGTCTCACCAAGTTTTACTGCACGTCTAGCAGTGCTCTAACTGTCCACAAGCATCTCTCTGTACTCTGAACACATGGGGCGGGGGGAAGGGATTTAATATTCTGTTAAAAAAAAAAAACTGAAGCAACTGAGTAGTACTTGTCCTGTGAACAGGAAGTGTATGTTGAGAGGCCAAATTGGGGTAATTGACACCTTGTTATTTGTTTGTGTCCCACAGTGCCTTTCTATGCAAAAAGCATTGCAAATCTGAAGCACTCCATATTCAAGTTCTGTTGTTTTACCATTATATAATTAGCTTTCTCTTCTCCATATTGGCAGTAGATTGCAAATATTTTCTACTTTTCAAAGACTACTTCTTCTGTCATCTACTTTTGCCATGCTTGAGACTATTACACAATGACTGTACTATTATCTTATTATTTCCCTAAACAGAGGATACTTCAGGATGATACCGGGAAAAGCCAGTGATGAAGTTTTTTTTTTCCATAATCACTTCCCCATTTAGTGTACCAGTTAGCATAGTTGAGTCAGTTTTTCTAGTTTTAATGGCTCCAAAGAGAAATTGAACACCCCCCTTCTCCCTTCTCTGTTTCATCAGAAAAGAAATGTTGCTTTTAATTAAGTTGAACATTAACTACATTTGCAGTAAGGGGTGGGTAGGAGTTTTTGTGAATTCTTTGACTATAATTAACCTGCTTGAATTAAAAGGATTTCTAGACCAAAAGTCAGGATGCAAGTAAAAGCCATAATCTCAGAAAAAAAAAATCTTAAAAGTTCTGAGATATTTTTATTTTATTCAGAAATCAGTGCTATTTCCACAGCATACTGTGAACTCTCAGCAAGGTATAAATAAACAATAATGATGGTCGTGGTGGTAATAATAATAATAATGTTACCAGACTCCAAGTGAAGGTTTTTCCAAGTTCTTAGTGATTCATGGTGGAAAGGAATTTCAAGATGCCAAGCAAGTAACAGTTTTTTATTGAAAGCTAAAGTACACTCTCAGGAAAGAGAGTAGAAAAACTTGAACAAAAGCAGCTGCACTAGGAGGAAGATCTTTTAGATCTTTTGTAGTTTTATTAATTGAGGGGAGGAATATTCAAGACCAAAGGGTTGGCTTTTACTAAGAATTTAGGTAGTAATTCCCAGAATTGGATTCCCTCCCATTTTCATACTTTATATGGTTGCCTTGGAACTGTCATGGTGATTTCAATGGTTCAAAAATTTTAAAACCACAATGTAAATGACACTGTACTTAGCCAAAGTTCATATAAGGTGATAGAGATAGCTGACGAGCCAGTTGAAGCCAGTTTTTGCCTGCAGTTATCAGCCCCTCTATTTAGCTTCTGCTTGAGGGCTGTTTGCTTTAACACCTGCACTCACCCTGCAAGCCCCTGCATCCAGTCTCGGCCTTGCCTTTTAGTCTCCTACTCTAACAATAATAGTTAGGTCTTTATACTGTTAGTACTTTGATGCACTGAAAAACACAATCATCACATCAGCCCTATGAGGTAGGTATATAATTATTCTTATTCTCTTGGTAAGAACACTGAGAGATGGAGATTTAAAGTAACTTCCTCCAAGGTCACACAGTAATGTTAGAGTCAATACTTAACTAAATGATAGAGCAAATCCTAATCCCCTGGGTTTTTAAAGAAAACAAGCAGCTGTCCAGGAAAACAAATTATAATTGAAATTCATAGTATAAAATTGTGATAAAAAACCTTATAATAAGATTCAACTTTACCTTCAACATGATAGATGTATTTTTAAGGAAATGTAGGATGTAAAATTGTAAGACTTTTGTGAGGATTCTGGGAAATAACACTAAATATTTCAATAATAAAGGATTTTTTTTGTACCTTTTGATTAGACAGGAGAAAGCTTTAGTAATCTGTTACACAGAATGGTGATTATATTATATATTTCAAAATTACTAAAAGAGTGGAGTTTACATGTTTTCACCACAAAAAAATAAGTATATGAAGTGATCATTATCTAATCATTAGACAATGTAAACATATATCAAAACATCACATTGTACATCATAAATACATAGTATATATAATATGTCAATTAAAATAAAAATTTAAAAAGATTTATTTTTCTCATAATCAAAAAGATATACCATAATGATTATTTAGATTACTGGTAAGTGTCCACATGAAGCAGACAGACTAGTTTAGGATACTGAGAGGAATCAAAATATGGACATGAAAATAGAAATGATTAATTTTTTGTGGTAGAAAACACCTAATACATACTGACATAAGCCTAACTAGACGTTGTAAGAAATTTAAAGAATGGTCTAAGTAATTTTATGACAAGAGCTTTCCATTAAACATGACTAAGGTGATGACTCAGGAACCACTGGTAATAATATTGGAAAATGAAGATACATCAGTGCCTGGCACTGACCAATACAGTTTTAAGGCTAGAACTATGTTGGTCAGCAGTTTGCATAATGCATTAGTCACAACATTGTGTCAGAAAAGGGCAGAAGATTTCGGAGTTCAGTATCACAGTAAGAAAAATTACTAAACATTTCAACGTGCAAAAGGAAATATTTTGTAGGTTCAGGTATGAGTAAAATACTTGAAAAAATTAGAAAATATATGTATATATTCTATAATATAATCCAAGGGAAGTGTTTTAACAATATCTCACAATTGTTCCAAAGTCATTGACAGTTCTTATTGAATTCCTTTTACTAAACTAACAATACCAAAAAAAAAAACCTTTACAATTTGTGAAGTTATTCCACATCTGTAAAAATTCTTCTCCTCCTCCTCCTCCTCCTCATCATCATCATCATGTTTCAGACATTGTTCGAAGCAATACACCTATCAGTGAACCAAATGGGCAAAAGCATCATCTTCATTTAGGTATGTATTGGGGAAAAGATAGGCAATAATTTGATTAATAATATGTATAGTATATTAAATAGCTATAAGTGGTAAGGAGAAAATACAAAGTTTATAAGAGTTCAGGAATATTTATCAATTTCAACAGGAGGGCTACAGAAGGGTTCTCTGAGAATGTTACATTGAGAACAACAGTCTGTTGTTGGGAGAGAATGAGCCATGTAGACATTTGGTAGTTTCTCAGGCAGAATGAAAAGAATTACAAAGGCACAGAAGTGCTGAGGTCTCTCTTTCTGGAGAAACAGAAAGGTTGGAACAGAGTGAGCAAGCAGAAGAATCAGAGATAAGGCCAGAGAATGTGACAATTGCTTTGACACAGGCACATGGGAGGGTCTCTGAAACATAGAGCAGTGTTGATGCACTCCAGTGAAATTAGACTCTGTGATCAATCTTTTCATTTCAAGTAACAGAAAACCCAACTCCAACAAATCAGAACACAAAGAAATACATTAGCCCATGTACATGAAACATATGCAGAAGAGGCAGGAGATTCAATGATGACTGATTCTGGACTCAGTTGCACATGACGACCCCAGTATCTTCACTGGAAGTCTTTTCAGACAGCTCCAGCAAAGCACTGAGATATCCTCTGACTGGATTGGTTTGGATCATGTGTCCATCATAAACAATCAGGAGGGCCAAGGAAGTGGGATATTCTGGGCGAAGAGAGGCTGAATCACATGCTCCATCCTAATAGCACATGAACTGAGTGGGAGAAACATATTTGTCTTATCAAAGAAGGGTAAATGGATGCTGAAAAGCTAATAAATAATAAATACACTGAATAGGCTCCCAAGGGAAATATTTAAGCTAAGAACCATACCAAAATGACACTAGACATGTAGATGGAGCCAGGGAATAAAGAAAGGGCTTTATTAAGGACTTTTGACTTGATTAAAAAGACAGTATGGAAGCATTGAGGGTTTTTAACAAGAAAACAACATAGACATATTATTTCAATTTTTGGAAAAGGTCACTCACTCAGCAATATTGAGAATGGGTTAGGATGGAACCATAGCAGATGTGGAAAGACCAGGTTTTAGGCTACCGATATATAACAGAAAATGATTGAAACCTGGAGTAGTAGCAGTGGGAATAAAAATAAGTGGATAGACTTGGGATATATTTTGAAGCCAAAAGCAACAGGCTTGAAGCTCAGAAGAAAGAGAGGAGAAAAGGCAGGTAGGATTGTGGATGGTAATACAAGGGACTTCACAAATTTTGGCAATATTCCATTTCTGAAACTGGTTGGTGGGTAGGTGGGTATCATTTATTATTCCTTATGACCTATATATTATATAATGTTTATTTTTATTATTTTACATTATATATTATATTATGCATAGCCCTGAAGTTTAGCTTTTCACTGTGGGTCCAGGGGTACTATTACAGGGACAGACTTTCATCCCAAAAGTTCTAAATTACTGGAATTTGAATTTAACTTTAAGGTAGTATTATTTTCTCCCCTTGTCTATTGCTACTATTTCAGATCAATCTTTATTTTTGCTTTATTTTTCTTGGGTATTGGTACAGACTTGGGGGTAATCCTTACTGTTTTAAATGCTCAGCAGCTTTTAAAAGTGTTTATGTTAATCCACATCTTCTGCATGATTCAGAATTTCTATCCCAACATTCTGCTGGAGATTCATTACTATACCCAGTTTTCAAAGATAGCTGTAACAACACGCATGGTTGACAGAAAAGTCATGCTATAGCAGCATCTGACCAGCAGAAGTAACATTTGGGTCTTCATAGGATGGTTCTTCAGCATGACTTTGAGCAGTTTTTATGGCCAATAATTCAGGTCGTCCTGGAGATTATGTGAGACACACAATATCTTTTAGTATGCATACTCCTAAATTAAATTAAATCATTCAGAGTTGGTTTCTCATATTTTCAATTAAAAATCCAATTGATACAAGCAACAATATGCACATTTTATCATTTTCTTCATTCCCACTCAATAACTCAAGCCTAGGTAGGTACAGAGAAGGTTATATTGATCTTGGATTGGTATAGGGTTAGGTATACTTAAAGGACAAAGACTACAGAATCAAAGCCAAAGCATGGAAGAAAATTGAGATAGAAAGAAATGAATATAGGGAAAGAAAAAGTGTCTAGACAAATGCAGTAGGACAATTAAAAGAGGAAGCAGGCAAGATAAAATGTTTTATTCAGATTTTTAAAAATCTGATTTCAGAGATGAAGTAATGATGATATCTTGAATCAAGAGTGTTGTCAGGAGAGGGAACTTCAGTAAAGTAAAAGGTAGTTTACTTAAATGTGGACATAGAGAAACTGAGAGTCTAGTAAATTCAACAAATGGTCCATATATTGAGTCACAAAGATGATGGGGTGGCGAGTCTGGTGCCAAAGTTTTCAATGAGCGAAAGTAAGAAATTAGAATTTCTGTGATGCTGAGGATAGAGAGGACGCCATAGCTGAAAGGTATTGGCATCAAAGTAAAATACATTTTTAATATAAGTATAGGGGCCAGGCACAGTAGCTCATGCCTGTAATCCTAGCACTTCATGAAGCCGAGGCAGGAGGATCAATTGAGGCCAGAAGGTCAAGACCAGCCTGAGCAACATCATGAGACTACAAAATTAAAAAAAAAAAAAAAAAAATTAGCTGGCCATTGTCGTGCTTGTCTGTAGTCCCAGATACTCAGAAAGCTGAGGCAGGAGGATCCCTTGAGCCCAGGAATTTGAGTTTGAGGTTGTAGTGAGGTATGATGATGCCACTGAACTCTAGTCCGGACAAAAGAGTGAGACCCTCAAAAGAAAAGGAAAGGAGAGGAAAGGAGAGGAGAGGAGAGCGGAGAGAAGAAAGAAAAAAAGGAAGGGAAGGAAAGGGAATGGAAAGGAAGGGAAGGGTAGGGTAGGAAAGGAGAGAAGAGAGAGAGGAGGGGGGAGGGGAGGGGAGGGGAGAGAGGGGGAAGGGAGGGGAGAGAGGGGGAAGGGAGAGGAGGGGTGGGGCGGGGCGGAGCGGAGCGGAGCACTGGTCTGGGGAGTCCCAGCAGAGAAGATGCTGCTGCCAAATTTGACCCTGCAGACAAGTCTAGATTTACCCTACTAGCCACTCTTGTCTTTTCGTGTAATGCACTTCAAATTACTGTTTGCAGAACTGAAGTGCACATGTATTATTTTGAGTATAAGCAGAAAGAGCCAAAATAAGCAAGGCACTGAAATCTCCACATACATTGTAGCAAAATACTTTCATATTAACTGGAATACAGAAAGGTTAAGGTCTTTTCATGTTAATAAAAGTAGGATTCTGCTTGATTTTTATTTTGGCAAGAAAATCATTCATTTAAAAATATCACTTCCTGGTAAAATTATAAAATATAAGCCATTTTTATGCAGCATGCTTTTGAGGTTTTGTTAAATGAGAACATTCTCTAACTTTTGTCCTGAATCGTATAATCATTAGAAGGGACATAATTCAGAGATTGGTGAAGGCATTGGTACCCTTAAAGACAAGCTTTAGACTTTTTAGTACTTTCTATTTGTAATGTAATTTTAGGAGGAAAAAACTATAAGTACTTAGAGGAAAATCATCATGAGTTCTCAAATTTGGATCTCCATATGAAAGAAAAAGCAGAATAATCAAGTGAAACAAGGTCATAGCATTGATGCATTGAATTAATTTCTTTGATTTTTTAACAGGATGAACATTATTTTTCAAAGTAATGGAAAATTGCATTTTTCTACTAATGTGTTGTCCATTTGTGTTTTTGATCATTTTTCTGTTTGGTGTTAGGATAGGTAAGCTTTTATCTTACATACATAATCAAATTATTTGCATCAATATTTATTTTCCCACTATCTTTTATGCTGATATTTGATAAATGATAGTTTAAAAATTGTATATAGTATCTAAGTGTCCCTGTAATGTGTGTTATTTAAAATTTTTATTGTAATGTTTAAAAGGCTTTGTTCACCCTAAGATCAGATAATCATCCATACATATTTCTGGAGTTCTTAAGAAACAATTTGTTATAACCAGTTGTAAACCTTCTGGAAATTATGTTGGTATGTGATATGAGATCCTGTTCTAAAGTTTAAGAATTTATTTAACTTATATTTCTAAGTACTAAGCCATAACACTATTTATTAGCCAATGCACCCAATCCTGCACTGATTTGAAATGACGATTTAAGTAAGATAAATTAACATTTTCATATGTTTTACAATTATTTTCTGGGCTTCTTCCTCTGTTCCAATTATCTGTTTCTGTGCCAGGGCCACAATGTTTCATTCTTTTAGTTTTATATTAATTTTGCTATTTGGAAGAGCATGTTATTCTCACATATATTTTATTCTAGAAGAACATTTTAAATCACTTTGCTAATTAAAATGTGGTTTTATTTTTATTGTAATTGAATTAAAAATAAAAACTAGATAAAAGTTAACTTCTTTGCATTATTGAATCTTTCCTTTGAGATATATAAATAGTGGAAAAATATACCAATTCCTCACTTATGCCAGTCAGTGCAATTTTGAGTGTTTATATAGACACTGAACATTTCTTAATAAAATATAGTATGTGCAATCTTTTTTATCCCTCATATTTTCTAAATTGTTTTAGGCAGTGCTATGAGAAGCTGTTTTCAGTAATTATTCATGTCACCCAATATTTTTAGAAGTCCTTGTATTTTCAGTGATTCTCTAATTTTAAACATATCAAATTTCAATAATATCAATTTTTTTTTACAATATCCTCTGTCCCCTTGTTGCATTAGGGCATAATTTCAGGGTACTGTTAATCACTGTGCAAACCATAATCATCTTTATGGCATTCACAAGTTTAATGGTAACACTCTTAGTATTTTGTTAGTAATTCAGATACCAGCTATTATTTTGAAATAAATATATTTTATCTTAATAAAGAAGTGACTTTTTACTATTTTACTTTTTTTTTTTTAATTTAGGAGAGAATTTGTCTTTATCCAATGCCTTCATGGCATCTATTGAGGTGATCTTGATTTTATCATCCCACTGTCTCCTGGACTGCTAGGTTTCTGCTAAGTAATCTGCTGATAGCCTTAATGTTATTTCCCTTTCATGTGATGATGAGTCACTTTTCTCTTCCTGCTTTCAAAATTCTGTTTGACTTTTGAGAATTTGATTATAACATTAATATGTCTTGGTGAAGATCTCTTTATTTTTAATCTGTTTGATGTTCTTTGGGCTTCATGGAACTGGATGTTCATTTCCCTGTCCAGATTTCAGAAGTTTTCTGTCATTATTTCTTTAAATAAGCTTTCTCCCCTTCCTTTTCCTCTCCTCCTTTTGGAGCTCCCATAATGCATATATTGTTTTGCTTAATGGTGTTCCATAAGTCACATAGGCTCTCTTCACTCTTTTTCATTACTCTTTTTGTTTCTGTGACTAATTTCATATGACTTGTCTTTGAGCTAGCCAATCCTTTCTTCTGTTTGATCAAGTCTTCTTTTAAAGCTCTCTATAATTATTTTTTTCAATTCCGTCATTGTGTTCTTCATCTCCAGAATTTCTGTTTGGTGCTTTTTTTATAGTTTCTATCTCTTTGTTGAACTTCTTATTTTGTTCATGTATTATTTTCCTGATTTTGTTTAGATTTCTATGTCCTGTTGTGTAGGTCACCATGCTTTTTTAGGACTATTATTTTGAATTTTTATAGGCAGTTTAAATATATTCATTTATTTAAGTCAGTTACTGTTGGGAAATAGGCTGAGAGACGTGAAAAGATTTCAGGAGTTTTGCAGGACTTTACATGTTAGTTCACAAAATAGAAGCTGTTTCCAACAAGGGGGACATTGTCAGAGGACGCTTACAAAACAACATTTCTTCTTTACTGCCGGCCATCACCTTAAACTTTTTTACAAGACAAAAACTCGATTTGGGTCCTTGACAAAAAAACTAATTAAAATGCCTGCCTAACAAATAATGTACAACTAAAACTATCCTAAGACTTCAAGACTATTCCTCCTTCATTCCTGACTATAAAGGAATATCTCTATACTTAAAAAAGATAAATTAAAATAGTACACAAACTCAGTGTTCTCATTTTATACACTTTATCTTTAATTTATATACTCAACTAAGTCTATGTCTAACATAGGACTTAACATACTTATCTTAAAAAATTATATATATATTCTTATAAACAAAATTAAATAAGGTTCCCCTAGAAACCTCAAAAAATAAACTATACGCATAATTCTCTAACGAAAGGCAACTATTTACTATAACAATAAATAGTAATACAAAATTTCACTCGTGACCTCACAGTTCACAAAAATACTAGAAAGAACCCCTAACTCCCCCATCATTTAAATTACACTTTGTCTCCGTCTCAATCATTTCTCCATCTGTATTATTCCTTTCTTTATTTCCTATTATTTCAAAATCCCTTACAACAATCCTACCTTGAGACCTATTTTGCTGGGAGAGTAACTAACTCCCGACAAGTTACTAGTGTTTTTTTTTTTTTTTTCCTTGGCCTTGTCATGTTTCTCTGATGATATGTGATCCTTGTGGCCTTGTGTTCATGTCTGCAAATTGGAAAAGTAGGAACCTCTTCCAGTCTGTATTAACTGGCTTCAGCAGAGAAAGCCAAAGGTTCTGGGCAGTCTGAGTGACAGAGTTTATCAGCCTCCTTGCTGTTGAAGTCCTTGGGTGGGTTGACCAGGAGCCTGGGTCATTGAACAGCCGGGCCTGGTGCTGAGGTGATCCTACAACTTGTGTCTACAGGGACTGGCCTGTTACCTGGTGCCACAGAGGCTTGCCTGGTGCTGATGCAGACCTAGAACCTGAGTCTTCAGAGGCTGGCTTGGAGCTTGGGGTTGAAAGGTCCAGTATGACACTGGGACTGGCCTGGATCCTGGACTGTGGGGGCCAGCCTGGCACTGAAGGAGGCATGAAGTCTGGGTCTGCAGTGGCCAGGCTGGCACCAGGGTTTACTGGAGTAGGTCTGGTACTGGGGTCCATGGCAAAGTTGGGTGCTCTTTTCATTCTCCTTTCCTTATACAGCAAGTATCTGTCTTCACAATGTGCTGCATGGGCTTGTGGAAGAAATGGCATAGGTAATATGAAACTGCCCTTTCTATCCTCTTCAATGAGTTTTTTTTAATCTGTGCTCCACCTATGTGTTGTAATCTCTCCCTGGGATTTCTTAGCTCTTGTGGAGGTATTTTCATGCATGAGTGGTTATTCAAATTGATTTTTCTTTGAGGAGACAAGCACTGAAAACTCCTGTTTTGCCATTTTGCTGATGTCACTCTGTATGTTTTGTTTTGTCTTAATCGAAATCTACATCATTTGCCTTTAGACATAGAAAACTGTATCTGAGTTTTCAATTAAACCTAGAATTTTAAGAGCAATTTAGGATATATGGCACTTCTTTTGCCCTGCATTGAGTTGATCCACTTTATAACTACTTAAAGACTCAAATATATCTTCTACTTTACATAATTAAGAAAAGGATATGGAGTGCCACTGTAAGAATGGCAACAAAACCAAAAGAATGTAGCTTCTTTTAAATGATCTTACTGAATATCTCAGTGACATGACACCCATAAGCAATGATAAATATATCTATTCTCACAAAAATCTCTGCTTCAAGAAATTAATTTGTTTAACAGTGAAAGACATGTAGAGACTGACTTTATGTGGCAAGGACACTGATGAAAAGAGATGCGTCAGATTTGCTGACAGATCCTAAATGTCAGATTCCTCATTATTTCCCAAGTAATGTTATTCATATGGTAACCTTTATTTAGCAGTTGTTATTAATCTATCACCTATTAATTGTAATATTCTTCATTCATATTTTTTATTTACAACCAGTATAATCAACTTCACTGATACAGTCATGGACATCTGCTTGTCCTGTTTTCAGTAAGGCCATCATCTCACTCTTCAGCCTTCTCCACTTCTTTCAGTAATTCCAGAAACCCAATCTGAGGGACTCAGTTCTCCTGTGAGTGCACACAAACTCCTCAGGCAAACATAGGCTCTGCTTCTCACTGCTACATTAAGTTCCTCCTGCAGACTCACCTTGAGAAGTAAGAAATCTCACACTTACGCTCTGGTTTATCACTCTTTCGGGTCTTCCTCAATGAATTTAACCATTTTTCCCAAAGAATATACTAAATTGGCTAGATCCAGAGGCATTTTTAAGACCAGTCACTTACCATGAATAAAGACGACTACCACCATCATCACATTCCCCCCATCCCCACACACACTCACACGCCACACACACACACACACACACACTCACACATACACTCCTGAGCTCTTAGACCCTTTTCAAGATCTTTAGGACTTACTTTATTTAAAGGACTCATTGTCATTCTCTTTCACTCTGAAACGCCTCAATCAATCTCTCATATAGAAAAGAAGAGAAGATTGGGCCCCTTCTTTTGTGATCATATCAAGGACTGAGAAGCTTGCAGTGTGCAACTAAAATACACACGCACACACACACACACACACAGAGGCACGCACATGCACATAAGCATACACAAAAAAAAACCCTAGGTTATAGTGTTTTTATTCTGAGAAATGGATGTTTCTCAGCTTACCTTTGTATAATTAGGGAAGGCCACTCAAGTGACAATACTAAACAAGTAGGTCCATTCCAGTGATCTCTGTACTTGGCGGTCTTCTAGATTTGGGGGCTTCAGCCAAAAATGAGTATCCATCTCATGGGGTTTCTATTTAATCTCTCAGAAAATACAGGAATCCTTATATGCTTCTAACGCTTCATTTGTGTGTGTGTGTATACATATTCTTGTCCTGTTTTTGATGAGGTAAAAAATGTGGTTAACTATATTTTCTCACAATTGAAGACTCTCTTCTTGCTTTTCAAAATTTTTCAAACACGATATGTTAAAGTGATGAGAATATAACTCATTTTTTCTGATTCTCATCTTAGTTACTTTTCTAAATCAATAGGGCAGTTTTATTCTAGGTTATATCTCTGATGCTAGAACAAAAGAGTAGACTTGCAAGGTTGAATGTAAAAGACAGTATTTTCCTTATGTTAAAATATTTTATACTTAAAAACTATTAAAACTAATATGATAGAGTTTTTTACATGTGGCTAATAAAAATTATTTTTTATCTGATGGATAGTTAATACATCATATTTATTATATAAAATGTCCTTCATATGTTCACTATGACCTACAGGTAATAAACAACTACGCAAATGTGGAACCAAATACAACAGTGTTACTGATTTAATGCTACCTGCTTAAAGAAGTTAAGCAACAGTTAACAGGAAGTGACTAATCTTCACTGATGAAAATTCAGACACAGTGATACCGAGGTACAATGTTTTCCATATATTAACATTTAGGTCAAAACCTATACAAATACCTTTATTCCCATCAGAGACTTTCCTCAGTACCTTGTCCAAAGAAAGCTCAAGAATTCTTACTACAACAACGTAGTTTACAAATTTGAATTTTAAAAGGTACAACTCCAAATCTACAAGTGTTTTCATACCTAGAATTATTAAAAGAGAAAGGTAATTAAGTGGTAGAAAGGAATTACTTTTTGGAGTGGCATTTTTTTCTACCATACATATACCACAATGCTTTTTCCATTTATATGTTTCAATTAGCAACAAGGCTGACATCCAATTAAAAATAACACTGCTCTGCATTGCAGGTAACAAAGCACAGCAAAAGAAATAAAAGTGATGTCAATTAAATACTGTAAAATATATTAACATTTCATTTTTAAAAGTCACTCTACGTCTATTACAGTAGTTTTTATCCAAATAACCTATCTATAAAATATTACAAATCATTTACCCTTAAAAAGGATTCTTTTTCTAACATAGTGCTGTTTAAGGACAGTCAGCTTTTCAACCCAAGGATTTTTTTTTTTTACTAAATTCTGGTGAGTCAACACACACAAGAACATTTTAAACCATACTTGTGGTATTATTACCCCTTTTCAATTGAGAATCCAAGCCTACCTTCAATATTATTCATTGGTGAAAGTGCAAATTGGTATAAACTTTCTGGGATGCAACCAACAAGGTATACCAAAAATTACTAAATATATGCATACCACTTAACCATATGATCCCATTCTAAGAAATGTCTTTTAATGTAATATTTATAAACATATATAAAATGTATGTGTAGCAAATCATTATTTGTAATAGTGATGCAATGGAAGCAATCTGAATTTCAGTTATGATATAAACACTCAAATAAATCAAGGCACATCAATACAATGGAAGATAATGCAGCCTGTAAAAATAATGTGCTAAATAAAACTTGATTGACATAAAAAGATATTTATGCTAAATGAAAAAGTATGTCTTACAGGAGACATGACATTTTTATTTAATGATGATGTTATGTTTATTTAAAACATATATAAATGAAAATACCTTTTATAAAATATACATGTAGAAGATATATTATTTTTAATGAAATACAATAGAAAATAAATAAAATATATTTTATGAAGTACATGCAAACAATGAAAAAATTGCACATTTGTACAAATATCAAAAAGTATGGAAGGATTATTATGAAGGGTTTAACTTTTATCTCTTTGTGGTAAGATTAGCTTATTATCAGCATTTTTCTAAAATTTTTTAAAAAGAGCATTATTTTGCTACAAGGAAAAACATTACTATAATCTAAAAAAATTACAAAAGAAAATCTACAGAGAGAGAGAATCTGCATGTGCAATCTTTAATGATATATGAAAAAGCATCCCTGAAGACCCTGACACACTGCTTATAGTCATAACCATGTCTGGGCAGTTGTGATTGCCATGGTAATTTTAATGCACTTGTTCTGATTCAGAGATGTTCAGACTAGTGATTGAACCAAACATGCCTAGAAATATTAAATGTAATGGTGCACTCTGCTCAGATAAAGTTTGCTAGTGCCAATTCAAAGCAATGAACACATTTTCTGTCTTCTAAAAGAACAGCATTTACAGATTTAAAAGTAAAATGTGGTGGCTTTCTACTGGTTTTCAAACTTTTTCTCTTCAATAGCAAAACTCTGTTTCCAAAAGAATTCTTATATGGAATATAAAACACACAAGAAGTATCTAAATGTATAAAATAGATCAGAATAGAATTGCTTTTCCTGAGTAAGGGCTATGGATATGGAATACTAGCTGCAGGCCTCCCCCTCAGTCCCCTGCCCCCTCTTCCCAGTGGCTGCTCATTGGGCACCTCCTCAGAACTTCCAGGATCTGAAGAATTGTGTTTGGAATTATTGATTTACAACATTGTTCAAAAAAGAAAGTGGAACTATGTTTACATTTCTGCAGCAATACATAAGCGAATGGTATATGAAATCATCCCCAAATGGTATCAAACTCACTGCAGAAACATAACTAATAACATCATGATTTTATATATATATAATGATGAAAACATTAACATTGGTCCTCAAATACTACTGTGCAAAATAATTGTTTATATTTCATGTTGAAAATGAAGACTCCTGAATCCCACTCTCAAAGATTATAATTTCTGGTGATTCTGATACAGATGGACCATAATTTGAAGAATACACATACTAAATTTTACAAAATCAGCTTATCTCTGCCTCACTGGCAGACCCAGGTCAATTTCTAAATCACTAAACTAAAATGTTAAATGTCTTACTTCTGCAAAGAGAAGTTTATTATAACATGGCTCTCCTCAACTGGTTACTGAAGAACAATAAATGAAACTAGGGGCAACTCTCAGAAAGGAGAAGAGAATAAATGATTCAAAGAGCAGAGGAATAAAAATATGTATTTTTAACATATAATTTTTTTACATATAATGCTGAGAATCAAGTAGATAGACATTTAGTAAAAATTTAGTGCACCTGAGATTAGAGGATAGAAGTCAATGACATTGAGAAATATGCTGTCATTAAAATAAGTTAGAATGCAAGGCAAAAATCCATTACACTTAGTATTCAATATGAATTAGTATTACTAAATTTCTGTTACCTACCACTGGCCAGAGAATGGTGTCCTATTGTATGATTTAAGCTTAAAAGTAAATAATTGCAGACTTTGATATCATAGATTTAAAACACTTCCATGTTTAATATATTTTTCTTATAGTTAAAATATTGATTAAACCAAGTAATCAAAATTGAGATGTAAAATTGAAGGAACACTTATAGAAGCAATGTAGATGAACATATACATAAGTAGAATTAGGTAATGTGATAAAGTTTTTCAACTTTAAAATTGGAATAAATATATATGTATATATACACACATATGAATATATAGACACACATATATAGATATACACACACACAGAGATGAATACATACACATATTTATATTTGGGCATGAGTATTGGAAAGTAGTTTCTTTTACACTCTCCAATTTGGTATAATAATTTGCACTATCTTGACAAATAAGAATGGAATGATATATTTTAATACCTTATATACATACATAAAATTAAGAATATTATGAGTTCAAAAATACATTTTTTAGGACATGTCATTTTTCGTGCTTCTCTTCAGTACTATACTACGTTTCAATGCTTGTGATCACAAGACTAAAACACACATGACGGCAGGGAGAGTGCGCTTACTCTTTTTTCCTGATGGTTATCATGCAAGATATTGACCCCTCTGCTCTTGCCACTACATATAGTGAGAGTCTTCAAGGACATGAACATTAACAGGGCCCAAAGTTACTATAGAACAGTGGTCAGCACTCATTTTAGGAAATGGCCTGATAGTCAATATTTTCAGTTTTGCAGACCAGAAGGTCACTGTGGCAACTACTCAACCCCAGCACTGTAGTGAAAAAGCAGCCATCAACAATACATAAATGAATGAGTGTGGCTGTATTCCAATAACACTTTATTTATGGACATTTAAATTTAATGTAATTAAATTTTACATAATTTTTCTATTTCATGAAATATTACTGTTCTTTGTATTTTCTTTCAAACCTCTTAAAGATTATTCTTAATTCAGGAGGTCTACAAAAACAGGCAGTAGGTTGGGAATGGCCCATAGCTACAGCTGTGGACACCTGTTGAAGATTAAGCTAATTTAGTATGGCAACCAGTAAGGATGCCAGGCCCAGTGCAATGGCTCTATAAGAATAACCATGGATCAGTTCTCAGAAGTATGAAAGTGAAAATTTATATATATATATATATATATATATATATATATATTTTTACTTATGGAAATAAATAAAAATTCTGATGACTTCTGACCTAAACTTGAAAAAAAAAAAAACCCTTTTAGGACAATGATAAATAAAAATTTCCCTATTTTTCTATAAATAAAGTAGATGAGCACACATGCATCAATAATTCAAGCAAAGATGATTCGTAAGTAACAGAGTCACATTATAAGTTCTCCTCTCTCATTGCAATTATGCAACCTATTACTTGAAAATGCACACAGATCCTGGCATATTTCCTCTAAAAATAGTGATAACACTTTGCTAATTGTATCTATTTTCATGATAAGAAAAATATCTTCTCAGGTTGATTTCTAGGTAGTCTCAGATTCCATACAGGAAATGTTCTTAGTAGTTTGCAATACCCAATATTGTTTATCATAGCCTTTTTCATAACAGTTGTAAACTGGAAACATTCTAAATTTTCAAAAATAAGGAACTGAAATAACCAAACATTAAAAATAGAATTGAACACAGGTATTCAATTGATTATAAAAATTATATTTCTCATTTTTAAAAATATTCACTGGCTTCTGGTTATAATAATACAGCAGATTAATAAAACGTGAAAATTCTCCCCTAGAGACAGCTAGAAATTCTGGATGAACTATATGTTTTCCCGATTATTTAAGGACAAAATCAAGTTTACAGGAAAAAAAATGTTTTGCTTCAAAATTAAAGAAAGTACTGAAAACCAGAGCAATTAACATGAGTGCAGACATTGTATGTGCCTGGGAGGGAGTTTATTGATATTGGCAACTTCAGCCTTGGGCGTTAATACTTAGTACAGGGATAAGAAAAGATACATATGAAAGAACCACATGTTTTACAACGACTTAAAATTTTTTTTAACAGTGATGCAAATTAACATGCTTCCACATTAAGAGTCATTCTATCATACCTGTATAGATTCCAACTCTCCATCAACAATACTCTAGTAATTCTAAAGTGTTTTCAATCCATCTTCTGCACTTTGCTCACTATACTCATTGCCCTGGCATCATCTTTGTAATAATCAAATAAATTCCCCTTTCCCAAATCTATAAAATCTATTTTATAGCCCACTAATGGCTATTATTGCCGCTCACAAAAAATGTTTCCAAAATGAAGTTCATAGTTTTTAGAAATCTTTGACTCAGAATATTCTAAGCTGATTTAAAACTATTCCACAAACTTTTCAGAACTATCACAAACTATATTGGGGGAAGTTTATTAAACTTTTATAGCATCCAGTACTGATTTATTCTTCAGTATTGAATATTTCCAAAACATTATCACTACTTAATACTCCAAAAAAAAGGTTTTTCATCTCACCTTTGCATGTTTTTTAAGCAAAATATACTAGCATTGACCTGACTTGCAAAAAAGGACTAATTAATGATTAATTTGGAAATGTTCACAAAGCATTAAATACTTGATAATTATCAAGATGAAAAGGGCCTAACAGCCCCAAATTATCAGCCGTGATTTGTCCTTATAAAACGCCTCTAATCATAGGCTTTCACAAAGCTTTTCTTTGTTATTGCCAAAAGCTACAGCACAGAATTGTGGAGCAATTCTAACCAGATAAAAAAAGTTTCTCTCCATTCAAAGTAGATTCTATAAAGATAAAGAAATAAATATGTGTTTGGCTAGTTATGTTTCTAAATAAAATACCATGGATCATTAGACAATCAGCCTAATAATAATTGACTAAAATTTCCTAATCAGAAAATATTCACAGAATTCAAATGTATTGGTTGAAATTTAAATATGTAGTGTATATAAGGAAAAATAGAAACGATTTATGTAACAATTATTTCTACTCCATCTTTGTTTATTTGTTAGTTTAATTAGTATGATGATTATGTATGCAGAATTGCCTGGAGTTCATAATAGACTGGTTAAAAATATTGATTGACATACCAATGGAAGTGTCACCCATCACAAATATCTTCCTGCTGTCTCTAAGCCTGCTATTTCACATCAGTCCATTTGCTTTCTCCACTTTCTCATCTCATATTCAGTTATAGTTTCTGCCTCCACTCTGATCCCCGAATCTATCTCACTCTACTGAAAATTTCCTTGATAAGAATGATGATGAGTGCCTAGTCACTAAGGTCAATCAATACTATATGGCCTCTATATTAATTGGTTTCTCTGCAGCATTTGATACTTTTGAGCCTTTGTCATTACTTATATATTGTCCCCAACTTATGATGGGTTGACTCACAATTTCTTGAATTTATTAAAACAATGGCACAAAAGCAATATACATTCAGTAGAAATCGAACCTTGTGTACCTGTACAATTGTTTTATTTTTCACTTTCGGTACAGGATTCAATAAATTACATGAGATGTTTAACACTTTATTATAAAATAGGCTTTGTGTTGGATGTTTTTGCCCATCTGTAGGGTAATGTAAGTGTTCTGAGCATGTTTAAAGTAGACTAGACTAAGCTATTATGTTTTCCAGGTTAGATGTGTTAAATTCATTTTTGACTTAGGATATTTTCAACTTATGTTGGGTTTATTGAGACATAACCCCATTGTGAGTCAAGGAGCATCCCTGCTTACTTCTCCCTTATTTGGAAACCACGTTTACATTTTTCTCATATTTCCAATCCTTTGTCTCAGTAGTCATGGAAGATTTCTTCCCTTCCCCTAGCTTCTTACATGTTAGTGTTCCCATAAGATTCTCTCTTTGGCCTTCTTTTATCTCTCTGAATATTATCTCTAGGAAATCCTCGTCTATATTTTCATGGTTTCAAATGCCAACTATATGCCAATAACTTCAAAAACTGTACCTGTCTTCTCCTTACCTCCAGATACTAAAATGCAACTTCTTTATTATACTCACAGTAAAGATAAAAAACAACTTTTTATTATTAACTTGGATCATTCAAAATATATATATATTTAATTATAACATTGAAAAATTAGTAAATATTGATGTCTTTTAAAAATTCAAAAATATATATAAGAAGATGAAAAGACACTACAATTTAACAACAGCTGTTTATGAAGTTAGAAATTTGTAATTTCATTCTTTAAGATTTTTGCAACTTCAATTCTGTCCCTGGAGCTAAGGAAAATAAATTAAAAAAATAAGATTTTCAGCAATTTTATAAACTTTTTACAGTAGACATTGATGTTACAAAGGCTTGCTTGATATCAGTTTTGTTTACTAAATAAAATGTAGCACTAATTTAAGAGCATAAAATTCATAGAGCATGAGTTTAAGAAACATAAATAGGCTTGAGAACCAAATCCTCTATGGTCACTATTCTTACAAAGCAGATTGCTACTTTGGCATCCCAGAAAGAGATGCAACTTTAGGTCTTTAATTTTCTATTCCAAGAGTTTATTCTCTGTGTCTGAATTTTGTCAGTAGATGCCATCATTTTAAAACATACATTTTTGTGACACTATTTATACAACTTATCTGCCCTACCAATTCCTACCTATGTGACCTGGACAAATTTCTTAGCTTCCTTCTGCCTCAATTACCTCATTTGCAAAATGAGGATAATATCACCTACTTCATAGGGTTGTGGTGAACATTAAATGGATTATTTGCAAAACAAATAGTTTCTAGCATTATTACTTATTATTACTACAATATCTTAAGCAGATGTACCAATCAAATTTTTAAATCTATCTAATATATATGATTATAATTATATATATATTTCCCTACTCAATCTAGTATTTATATTCTTATCTTTTTTATTTCAATAGATTTAGGGGGTACAAGTGGTTTTTTGTTACATGGATGAATTGTATATTGGTGAAGTCAGGGCTTTAAGGGTATCTGTCACATGAATAGTGTACATTGTACCAGATAGGTAGTTGTTGATCCCTCACCACACTTCCACCCTCTCCCCTTCTGAGTCTCCAAAGTCCATTATACCAGCAGTCCCCAACCTTTTTGGCATCAGGGACCACTTTCATAGAAGACAATTTTTCCACAGGGGTTGGGGGGCAGGCAGAGGTGGAGCTCCTGGCAGTGATGTGAGTGATGGAGAGTAGCTATTAAATACAGATGAGCACCTGCTGCTCACCTCCTGCTGTGCAGCCTGGTTCCTAAGTTTCATGGAAGACAATTTTTCCATGGACCATGGGGAGTGGCACAGGTGAGGGGAGGAAACACTCAGGCAGTGATGTGCGGCCCAGTTCCTAACAGGCCACCGCCCGGGGGTTGAGGACTGCAGCATTATACCACTTTGTATGACCATGTATACCCACTGTTTAGCTCCCACTTATAACTTTATACATGTGGTATTTGTTTTTCCATTCCTGAGATACTTCACTTAGGATAATGGCTTCCAGTTTCATCCAAGTTTCTGTGAAAAACATTGTTTTATTCTTCTTTATGGCTGAGTAGTATTACACATTGTGTGTGTGTGTGTGTGTGTGTGTGTGTATTTCACATTTTCTTTGTCCATTCATCAGTTTATGGACACTTAAATTGATTCTCTATCTTTGCAATTGTGAATTGTGCTGTGGTAAACATACAGGTGTATGTGTCTTTTTGATATAATGACATCTTTTCCTTTGACAGAAACCCAGTAGTGGGACTGCTGGATGTAATGGTAGGTCTATTTCTTGTTCTTTGAGGAACTCTATATTATTTTCCATAGACGTTGTACTAATTTATATTCCCACTAACAGTGTATAAGCATTCTTTTCCCCATGCATCCATGCCAATATCTCTCGATTTTTGACTTTTTAAAAATGGCCATTCTGACAGGGGTAAGGTAGTATCTCATTATAGTTTTAATGTGCATTTCTCTGATGGTTAGTGATGCTGAGCATTTTTTCATGTTTGTTGGCCATTTGCCTGTCTTCTTTTGAAAAAATTCTGTTCATGTATTTTGCTTATGTGGGGTTATTTGTTTTTTCTTGCTGATTTGAGTTCCTTGTATACTCTAGATATTAGGACTTTATCAGATGTATAGTTTACAAATATTTTCTCCCATTCAGTAGGTTTTCAATTTACTTTGTTGATTATTTTTTTTCCTGTGAAGATACATTCTAGTTTAATTAAGTCCCATTTATTTATTTTTGGTTTTGTTGTATTGATATTTGCTTTTGAGGCCTTAGTCATAAGTTCTCAATGAAACAGAATAGAGAACCCAGAAGTCAAACCACAAACCTACAACCAATTAATCTTCAACAAAGCAGACAAAAACATACATTGGGGAAAGGATACCCTATTCAATAAATGGTGCCAGGAATACTGGAGAGCCATATGCAGAAGAATGAAAATGGATCCTTCTCACCATACACAAAAATTAACTCAAGATGGATTAACACATTGACTGCCACACAAAAACAACATAAACCTTTCCTTGGGGCCACAGTGTTTTATTATGAAAATAGAATAAAAATTTAAGTGTTATTTAAATTTAAGCATAAATAAAAATAAAATGTATTGACTTCATTTAATCCACATTTTTAGAATTGTCAATATTAACTGCAACAATGAGAACATCAACAAGATTTTATATATGCTTCACATGGCCCCGGGGTCAAAACTAGAGCGAGTTAAATACAACTCTCATGGCAGTTAATGTGTTAAAGACTTAAATGTAAGCCCTGACACCATAAAAATTCTAGAAGAAAATTTAGGAAAAAATCTTCTGAATATTGGCCTATATTCTTACCTTTCATCTTAAAATTGAACATCAGATGTCTATAATCTTCATCAATGCAACTAATATTGAGATTTTACTACTTTTTCATTCAATAAACATATATTGAAGATTTAGTCAATCACTATTGTGGGATATGTTAAGTAAATATTCCAATATAAATATAAGTAATGAAAAATATAAATATTCCAACTTATTTTATTTTCCATATAAAATGCCCACAATTATATGTATAATCAGCTTTCCTCTGTAATGCTTAACAAACGTGCTACATTTATATTGAAGAAAAGAATCACAAGCCCATTTTTAAAATCAAAAAAATAAAGCATTGTTTTTAAATTTAGAAGAACCAGTGGGGTGTTTCTATGATTGAAATTGGAAGTGAAAGACTCAACACATTTTCACCGTGAAAAATAAAAAAACTGAAAAAAGTATGTTCTATTTTTTAATTAGAAGGTTATTAATGGCCTTGGTGAAAAGAGTTTCAGTAGAATTTGGAAAGTGGAAAGGTGACCAGATTTCTTTGATGAGGAAGTATAAACAATTCTATTAAGAAACAAATTTCCAAAGGCTTAGTTATTAAAAACAAGGAGGGACTTGGAGAAAGACACACTGTGAACATTTTTATGAGAATGCAGTGAGTGACCGTGTGTGTGTGTGTGTGTGTGTGTGTGTGTTAGAAGATAATATGTGTGTTTAAGTGTGTAAAGGAGAGCAACAGATACATTGTGTATTTATGTTTTTAATATGGAGGAGACTTAAGTCTACTCACCTTCTGAGGGGAAGCAGCTTCTGAAGAGGGCACGTTTACTGATACTACAGTGACAGTATTGAAGTTGCAAAGTCCCTGAAGGGTCAGAAGAGTACATGGCCAATAAACAGACAGCTTATTCTCTGATATTTTACAGAGCGGTTAAGAATAACTTAAAAAATAGATACATTGATATGAATAGTTGGGTGCTGGGGTGGACAAGAACTTAATAAAATTCCTGATGTTTTCTAAGTTCTCCTTGAAAAAGAAAGTAAAATATTTATTGATCCTTGAGCAGATGAGTATTGCAATGGTCAGTGAAGATTTTATAGATGATTTTTGAGTAAAATTAGAAAAAACTTTGAACATGACATTACACAAGTTTCTGAATAGCACTGAATGTGTACCTGGACACCACACATTTGAAATTGTACAAACTAGCACATTGATGTAATTCTCTTATTGGAGCTACCTGGCATAATGGAGAAGTTGGGGAAGAGGAAAAGATAGTTATAAAGGTAGATGCAGTAGAAAGAGCATCTCAATGCACTCTTAAACTGAACTGAGGTGGTGGCAACAAAGATTGCAAGAATTGGGATAAATTCAAAACAAATATATTGAAGTATAATAGACTTGGGAAAGCGGAGTTTTCTGGCTGTTATGACTACTCATTTATTGAATTGAAGAAGACAGATTTGTAATATGTCTAGGGGCAAAATATCAAGAAATCTGTTTTTGGACTTAATATAGGGAAGCTTATGACTATGATGCAGAAAATGCATGGGAAGGAAACAAAATTGGAAACTACTGAAGAGGCTGTAAAATATTAACTGTATGTTAAGGCAAAGTAGAGGCAATAAAGGAGAAAAATGACTTTGAGATATATTTAAAAAGAAAATAAGACAGAATTTGGTTATTTATTGGGTGGGGTATATTAAAAAGTGAAAGGACTCAAAATTTAAAGATTGATAAAGTGTGTATTGTATATATTGAGATAAGAACCAGAACAATCAGCACATTTGGTGGATAATAGTCTACTAGTTGCTCCAATGTTGGTCTTTCTAGGGATTTTTCCTTAGCTAACTGCTCTTGCAACTCTGCATTCTCTAACTGGAATAAATTATCCAGTCACATGATTTTTTTCAGATAATAATTTGTTTAAAACATGTTATACATCTTTAAGAATAAAAATAATACATAGTCTTTGAAATATATCTGTCAGCTGTGCTAATTATTATTTGGTGTGCATCCTTCAGTAACTTTCTCTATGCTTACATATAAATTGATATAATCAGAAATATGTGATTATAATATTATACTGTAAAAATTGCTCTGCAGATAATATATATACTATTAATAATATATGGCTGTTGCTCCTATTCCAATAAAAAAGGCATATTCTTTCAATTAACAAATATGTATTGAATACTTAATGTGTGCCAAACACAGTACCAGAAGTAGCACTCAGACTACACCACTGGATTTAATTTGTTAATATTTAAATTTCTCCTACCTAATAAATTAATCTATACTTTCTTTATTATACTAAATAAGAATTTTAGATTAATCAACACAAAATAACTGGTCATTTTCCATCTTTTCTACAGTCTACAATAGTTTTAAAATATTGCAATAACATAGTTTAAAGCCTTGTTACGTCTCACTTAAAAGTCATACGGTTCTGGTGCTTTTAAAATAACATATCTTTTAATAACTTTCTAATTTATTTTGTGGTTACTAGATTATTAAAATTTTTATTCATTCTTTGGGTCTATTTTATTGTTGATATTTTGCTGGGGAAAATCTTTATTTTCATAAATATTGGCATGTAATATTATGTAATATAACATATATTTAAACATCATCTTTACATCTATAATTCATTTATCTCTTTATATTTCAAAAGTGGTGATCTTCAAGTTTTTTAATGTGTTTATCTTTTCTCAATTTTTAAATTTCATTCTCTTTTCCTTCTAGTTGCCTTTGCTTTTTTTCGTTATTCTTTTCCTAGTGTCTTACTTTGAATATTTAATTTACTTTTAATATTTATATTTTAATAATAAAACAATTTAAAGGGGATTTAGATGTGAGAGATACAATTTGGTTTATAATTAAAAGCAACACCACTCTACTGTAGCAAAATACATGTTAATATGAAGGATTCAAATATCTCATATTGTTGTACCAATTTTGACCGTTTGAACATAATTGTTATAGGTTTGGGATTCTCTTGGGATTTAGTTATGTTATAAATATTTTCCATAGTCTTTGATTTTTGCTATCTTGATGCTCTTTTTTTTTATATGCAGAAGTAGAGAGATTGAAAAACAATGCTACTGCTCTCATCGTCCCCAAATCCTGACTTTCACTTTTATAGGATATTTTTACTGGGTACAGAATTCTAATTTGTTAGAATTGTTTTTTTCTTCCAACACATTAAATAAATCTTTTTTTTTTTTTTTTTTACTTCTGACTTCCAATTTGTCTGTTAAAAGTCAGTTGCCAATATTAAGACTATTAAGTATGAAATATCCGATTTCCTTAAGTACTAAGTTTGGCAGTTAATATCTCTGACATTTCACTTTGACACTTTTTGTTTTGTTTTTATTGTGAAGGTACATCCTCAGTCTAGCAAATGCACGTTTTGGTTTGCAATTATCTGTCACATTTTTTAGGAGCAATTTCTGTGCAACCATGGATAAGTCAAAAATTCATGTTATTTTCAACGGCTTCTGCATGATTTCAAAAAGCAACAGAAGAGAAATTGTCTCAAAGCTTGCCTTTCTTTGCTGTCACGGCATAAAGGCAAACCATTTCTACACTGTATTGTTATGTGTGATGAATAATGGATCCTTTTTGACAAATGAAAGCATTTAGCATAATGGTTGGATAAAGATGAAGTGACGAAACACAATCCAAAACTGAACATTCATCAAAAAAAGCTAATGGTGTCTGTTTGGTGATCCAGCACTGGTATTATCTACTGCAGTTTCATGAAACCTGGTCAGTCGATTATAGCAAACGTGTACTACAACCAACAGGACAAAATGATGAGGATGCTTGTGATAAAGCAGCCAAGATTGGTCAACAGAGACAGGCCAATCCTCTTGCAAGACCACATGTCCCACAAACAATGCTGCTCAATCTATAGAAGCTGTACTTGGAAACTCCCTGTCATCCACCATGTTCACCAGACCTTGCACCAATTGACTACCACCTCCTCCAGGCTTTGGACCACTTCTTGCAAGGAAAAATATTCAATTCTCAACAAGCTGTGGAAAACTCCTTTCAGGATTTCATACCACTCACTCTTCAGGCTTCGCTGCTGACATAAGTAAACTACAGTTAAGATGGCAAAACTGTGTCAACAGTTTAGGTGCATACTTTGATTAGTTGTACTGTTTCTTGTTTGGGATATAATAAACTAAACTTTTGATTCAAAATCAGACATTTCACATTTAATGACCTAATATAACTTCTCATTTCAAAACAAAGAACATTAAGAAAATTATACAAGACAGGAAAGAACATAAAAATTGTCAAAAACTCAGAAAATAATTAAAAAGAAAAATTTACTTAAGAAAGAAAGACTTACTTAGATGAAACACAAAGCAAATGAACATTGCAGAAAAATGTGCTAGGCAAAATAGAAAATCAAAAAGAAATGAGCTTTAAAAATACAAAATATACTTTTAAAATTTTGGGAATATTGAGGAATGTTAATATTGGCTAAAAATTCTGAACATATGAATATTTGTGGAGTGCACAGAGAAGAAAATAAAAGCCAAAAAACAAGACAATACTAAATATATAATTCAAGAAAATTTTTCTCAAATGAAATTTAATACTGTATTTTGAAAGAACCCTACAAAACTAAGAATATTAACATGAATGGTCAACACCAAAATATATTCTGATAAAATTATTGGATATTTTTTAAAAATCCTTTGAGGATCTAGAACAAAAAAGGAACACTCTTGGGAAAGAAAATTAGATTATTATCAGATGCTTTGAGAAGTTTTTGTGCAAGCAGAAAGTGGAATATTTAAATATTGAAAGAAAGAAGGTAAAAGCAGAGATTTTTATGTCCAACAAAACTTAATCTTAACTATAAATGTAACAAACTTTTCAACATGCAAGAAATCAGGGAATTATGTTTGCCTGAAAGCTTCATGAGACATCTACCAGAGAATGAGCTTCAGAATATCAAAATGACTGGAGGGACATCACATAAACATGGTTAGTGAGCATTGATTAATTATTACTTGTAGAACCATTTGAGATTAAATAAATTTTGAAAGGAAGAGTGTATGGTATGTAATAAACAAATGTTATGGCAATGTAAATATAGCACAAGTAGTTTAAAATGAGAGAAATAGGAAAAATATATGAAAATATTTTAACATGTTTTATAGTCCCATTGTTGATAGCATTAGTATTGTTATTCCAAGTGTGTAAAAAAATGGGATAAAACTTAGAATTAATGGAGATATTCTATTTCTATCAATGTCTATGTTTTTGAAAACCAATATTCTCAATACGTAAATACAATGTAATAGGGATGAGGTTAATTCAAGCTCTCTGGCTTTAGTTAAAATAAGAATTTTAATATGAACTCATGAATATATATGTTTTTACCTTAGCTCTGTCCACTGAAATGGCCTAGAATGATGACTAAATCAGTAGTAAGGACCATTCCTACCACACAGATTTTTGTCTTGAAATAATAGTTATAAAAAAAAGAAAAAGACTTCTTGGAGAGATGGCTGTTTCCAGGATGAACCTGGATAACTTTCATTCACATGAGAAGGAAGCTATCACATACTACTATCATTAGGAAGCTACTATAGAGAATCTCAGTGTCTAATTATGAAATAATTTAAGCTTTAATAAGGATAATAATAATATATTTAATTTCATGAAATCATAATACATTTTTTTAAAAAATTGCTTATCCTTGAAAGATGAAAGGGAAACAACGTATTACATTAAAAACTTGGGTGTATAGTAGGAGAAGCAAACACTTATCTTGCTTTTCCTATAACACTGGTTTAACATCCAGTAGATGAATAAAAAAGTATCTTTATAATTGTATTCCAAATAATAAAAGGAAATTTTAAAATTAAAATATCACCAACTAGCAACTCCCTCTGAATAAACAGATGTAAAATTAAACATCAATGCCTCCTAAGATTATAAAAAAGCACGCCATGAGTTTTAGGCTTCTTAGGCCTATCATTTCTTCTCTTGGAGCTAATCAATGAAACTGTAGCTCTTTGTCTTGAAAACTACATACCTTCTTAACTGCCGTGAGAGAAATCGCAACAAGGTAAAAAGAAGAAATATTCTATTTTCCTTTACAGCTGAAAAACACATATAATTCTGCATCATACAACTGTTTTGCAGGGTTATTTTAACAAGTCTAAGAATCCTAAGCTGTAGATACTTTTGTCATGTTCTGTAAAGTTAAGACTTAACCTCCATAACATTTGTGATTCTGACTAGTAGTAATAATTTGTTGCACTGATGACATGTAAATTAACACCTCTGTTTTCTAAAACAATAAAATTTTGTAATTTTTCTTGGAAAAAAAAAAGAGAGATGATCATATAATACATTATCTTATAATCTTTTATCTCCTATATATTTGCTTCCTATGGTCTTTTCAACCACCACCAATAGACTTGGCAACTGAATGAAACATGAGTCTGACAAAGCTTCTGGATCCAGCTGCCAGTGTACAGAAAATGAGGAAGATAGAGCAGCAGTTTCCAACCTTTTTAGCACCAGGGATCAGTTTCATGGAAGACAACTTTTCCAGGGACCAGGGGTGGTGGGGATGGTTTCGGGACAATTCAAGCTCATTACATGTATTGTTCAGTCAAACCTCTCTGCTCTGTTAGAGTCTGAGTTTTACGCCAGAAAATCATTAACCTGCCATTCTGCTTCTGTAAACCTGCTTGCTCCCGCTTGCTACCTCCAGCACAGAAATTCCTAAGGGACTACAACACCCATGTTCTACGTAAAACAATTACAACATCCACGTTCTGCGTGAACAAAATATGGCCCGGAGCCCAAACTGCTCAGATCCTGTTACACCAAAGATAAGAAAATGATATAATGCTTACTCAAGGCTTTTTGTACACGTGCTTGCTCAATCTTAATAATTTTCCACCCACAAACTTACAATATAAAAACTTTCTGTTTCAAAGGCTCACTGCTGCTCTCTGTGCCACCGCCTTTGGCAGTGCAGAGGGTAGTTGCTGGCCAGCTAATAAAGACTCCTGATTTGGCTCAATTCGGTCTTTAGGTGGTCATTTCTCATATCTCAGACCATAACATGCTCATGATAACCTGTATTTGCCGCTGCTCCCCAGCACTAGCATTACCATCTCAGCTTCACCTCAGATTATTCATCAGGCATTAGATTCTCATAAGGAGCATGCAACCTAGATCCCTTGCATGCACAGTTTAAAGTAGGGTTCGTGCTCCTATGAGAATCTAATGCTGCCATTGATCTGACAGGAGGCAGATCTCAGGCAGTGATGTGAGCAATGGGGAGCAGCTGTAAATACAGATGAAGCTTTGCTTCTTGCCCGCTGCTCACCTCCTGCTGTGCGGCCTGGTTCCTAACATACTATATACTGATCCACGGCCCAGAGGCTGGGGACCAGAGAGGTAGAGTGACATATTAAATTTACAACGTCCAGACTATGGGAAAATCTACAGGTCAAAAGGCCAAAGTTTTTCTACAGAAAAAAAATAAATAAATAAGGTACTAAAATGAATGGAGAAGGAACTATAGAAGAAAAGAAACATTTAAAATCTAGCAAATTTTAATAAACTGTAATGTGCAGGAATGTAATCAGTCTGATAAAACTATACAAAAATGCAAGGAGATGATTATGATAAAAGTCAGAATAATTATTTTCTCAGGGGGAGAAGGAAGTTGGATAGGAATGGGGCATGCAGATAGGATTTTAGGATGGGTGGCAAAGTTCTATTTCATGATTTGAGTAAGTTCACAAAGATGTTTATGTTAGAATACCGTATTAACCCATTTATTTGATTTGGATCATTAAATCTGTGTTTAATTATATTTTAAATTTAAAAAAGAGTGACATTGAAATAAAAATATTCCTAGGCAAACAAAAATAGAAAATTTCATCAATGCACCTGCACTAAACAAATTATTAAAAAGTGTTTTTTAGGCAGATAAAAACTGTTCTCAAACAAAAACCAAGCAATAATGAAAGAAATACAGGCACATTGAACAAGTAAATAAATCAAAAGTTAGTAGGATGAAACTCAATGTAAACATAACTATAAGAATAATAATGTTGTATTGGTTTAAATATATGCAGGGTCAAAATACAGGATGGTAATTAAAAAAAAAACTGTGGGAGTAGCTAAAGTTTTCTATGTTTTTGGCATTGTTCAAGAAGTGATAAAATTATTAATACACACTAAACTCCAAGGCTACATGTTATAATCTCTCTAGGGAAAAAATACTAAAGAACTGAAGAATGTAAACCTAACAAGCTAATCAGAGGGAAAATGAAATAATATATATATGTATATATATATTTTGAGACAGAGTCTTCCTCTGTAGCCCAAGCTAGAATGCAATGGTGTCATCATAGCTCACTGCAACCTTGAACTCTTGGGTTCAAGCGATCCTCCTGCCTTAGCCTCCCAAGTAGCTGGGACTACAGGCGCATGCCACTGCATCAGGCTAATTTTTCTATTTTTAGTAAAGATGGAGTCTCACTCTTGCTCAGGCTGGCTGGTTTTGAACTCCTGAGCTCAAGCAATCCAACCACCTCAGCCTTCCAAAGTGCTAGGATTACAGGTGTGAGCTATTGTATCCAGCCATAAATTATCTTTAGTCCAAAAGAAGATCAAAAAAGGAAGAAAAGGGAACATAAAACAACAGAACAAATAAAAATATAGAAATATGGAGGATATATCAATATCAATAACTACATTAAATAAAACTTAACTAAAGATTCCAATTAAAAACTAAGACTGTCAGACTACATGGGAAACAAACACAAACACAATTATATTCTACTTTCAAGAGACGAATCTTAAGTAGAAGAATATAGACACATTAAAAATGAAAGGATAGAAAAGATACATGATGCAGTACTATAACAGAGTTTCTAAAGAGTACAATAAGGCAAATAAAATAAAATATAGAAGGATTGGAACTCACTATTCACAGATGAAATGGTCATGTATATAGAGAATTCAAATAATTTAACTACAAACTATTAGGATTATTGAGTGATTTAGCCAGGTTTAAAATTACGAATATATAAACATAATTTGTTTTCTGTACAATATCAACAAACAACTTGAAAATAAAATACAAATATCTTTAAAGTAGTATTCTGACATAATAAGCAATATATATTTGGTCTCTTTGCCTGGTTGCTGGCACAGAGTTTCTAAAACCTTTGAAACTTCCTGAGTAATAGGGAGATAGAAGCATCTTCTGTTAATATTTGGTCTTTGTCACTAGTTTATGATACAGTGGTGAGGGTCTCTAGATAGCTTCAGGTTGGGGGCTGGCCACCAGAAAGACCAAGGCACAATTACAGGATTAGAAAATTCGACCCAACCCCGCTACCCCTACCCTGACCTCCTCAGAGGGAAGAAGAGCTAAAGATTGATCCAATCACCAGTGGCCAATGATTTAAGCGGTATGTCTACATATTGAAGCCTCCATAAAAATCCTAAACAATGGAGTTCAGAGAGCTTCTGGATTGGTAAGCATATCCACTTGCAAGGAGGGTGGTGTACCCCAAATGCATAGGGATAGAAGCTCCTGACCTTCGTACTCTTTTAGGCTTTACCCTACCCTATGTACCTCCTCAGCTGGATGTTCGTTTGTATCATTATAATATATTTTATAATAAACTGGTAAGCACAATGTTACCCTGAGTTTTGTGAACCATTATAGCAAATTATCAAACATAACGAGGGGTTGTAGAAACGCTCAATTTATAGCCAGTCAGTCAAATGCACAAGTGACAACCTCCGATTTCGAATTGGTGTCTGAATTGGGAACATTCTTGTGGGACTGAGCCCTTAACCTGTGGGGTCTTCATCAACTCCAGGTAGTTAGTGTCAGAAGCGAATTGTAGGACACCCAGTTGGTAACCAGGGAGTTGGAGAATTGATTGGTGTGGGGGGAAAAAACCCAGATACCTGGTGTCAGAAGTGTTATGGATGTAGAAAAATAGTGTTTTTTCCTGAGTTATTAAGAAAAGCCCAATGCTAAAAATAAATCTAATTAAAGTTAAGCAAGACCTGTATACAAAGCACTATAAAATATTACAGAAAAAATACTGAAGAAGACCCTAATAAAGAAGGAGTATACCATGGCCATAATGGGAAACTCAATATTTTAAAGCTGTTACTATTCCTCAAATTGATCTATGTATTTAATGCAATCTCAATGCAAAATCCACCAAGGGTATGTGTGTGCCTCTGTGTGTATGTGAATTAGCAAACTGAATCTATAATTTATTTGGAATGAAAAGTTCAAGAATAGCCAAGATAATCTTGAAGAATAAGAACAAATTGGGAGGACATAACCTAACAATTATTAATATTTTTCCTAAATTATCATTATTACATGGTATAGTGCTAGCAAAAAAAAGAGAGAAATTTTTATATATAGTCACCTCATTTTATAACAAAGACAACACTGATTTCCAAATGAAAAAGGTCAATTTTTCTAATACATGATATTGCATATGTCTAAAATGAATCTTTTTTTGGGGTGGGAGTTGGGGGAAGGATAAACCTTAATCCCTATCTAACAGAAATCTTAAAAATAAATTCCAGATGGATTGTCAATACAAAGAAAGTTTTTGGAGGAAAACACAGAAGAGTATCTCTAAACCTAGGGTTAGGTAAATATTTTTTTAAATATCACACATAAAGTCACAGTAACAAAAGAAAGAGCTGATAAATTTTCCTACATTAAAATAAGAACTTTTCTTTATCAAAGACCACATGGAGAAAGTGCAAAGGCAAACTAAAGCACGAGCAAACATATTTTCAGTGCATTTATCTAATTATTATTTCAGAACACATGAAGAAATTCCAGAATCAATAAGACAAAAATAAAATCTCACAGCAAAATTGCTAAAAACATGTCTAGGCACTTCATAAAAGAGGATATCCACGTGACCAGTAAAATATATACAAAGATATTCAATCTCTTTAGCCATTAGAGAAATGCAAACTAAAACTAGGGCTTACATTATACTCACCAAAATGGTTATAATTAAAAAGTCAGATAAGTGTTGGGGAATGCGTGAAGTCAGAATAGCAGTTACTTTCTCTAAGGTTATGTGTTGAGAGACAGTAATTCCTGGAAATAAGCACAAGCAGTTTACAGAGTAGTAGTAATGTGTTTTTCAACATGTATAGGATTGTAGGAATGTGTTTACACTGTAGATTTTGTTGAGCTGTACACGTAGGATAATTGAATTTTCTGTATGTTATATTTTAATAAAATTTTTAAATAAAAAACTATACCTTTGAAAGTGTTTTTAAAACTTTTAAAAGGCTTATCAAAAATAAGCATAGTCTGTTTCTCCTATTATAATGTTGATACATTCTCAGAATAGAAAATTTGGTAAATAAAACAATACAAGAAAACATTTTTTTAAAACCATTATTTTAAACTAATGTTAAAATTTGTATGTTTCTTTCTAGTCTTATTTTTATGTACACACATTTGTAAAATTAGGATCCTGTTGAATACATAGATTTCTATTCTCCTTTTTTCCAGTTGATTTTTATCATTAGCATAATATTCCTATACAGACTTTAAAACCCACTATCTAATGAATGCCTAATATCTTCTCATATGAAAATACTTCCTTTAAATTCTAGTAAGTTTGAAGTATTCTCTTAGTAGCTATCCATAAAAAATGTAGTTATATATATAGTATACATTAGTATAATTACATATTAGCATATATGTATTTATACATAAATATATGTAATTTACTTATTGCCTAAATAAGTAAATTCCTTATTATTTCCTTAAAATAAAATTGTAGGGGACATCTACTGTGTTAGAGAATGTCCTATAGTATAATCCAAAGCTAATTTCACATATTTTAGAATCAGTCCCATAAAACTGTCAATTTAACTGTGCCAAAAAAAGACAAGCATTTGAAATTTTTGCTAAGTTTATATGTAGAAAATTATGCCTTGTTATAATTGTCAGTTTTATGTTCATTTTTATGTTCTGTTTATTTACATATTTATTCCTATTAGAATTTATTTTATGAATTACTTTCTAAAACTGTTCATTTTAAGTTAACTTGTTCATTTCTTTATTGCTTATTTGAGTATAATTTCATTGTCATACATATTACATCTATACATATGCAATATAATCTTTGTGTATATATGTGCAGTTTGCTATTTGATAAATATATTGTGTGTTTTCTTTTTATATAAATGAAGTTCTTAATGTTTTTTTGAACTGAAAAGTTTATTTTGGAATATAAATCAAACTTCACAATCTTTCATTTGCCCAGTAAAACACATACACACATAAAACCTGTGATATTTGCAAGGCATAACATTCCTAAAACAAACTGGCACTGCTGAAAATCATGTCTGATTTCTTACCCTACCAAAGGAAAACAACTAGGATTAAAATGGTAAACATAATGACTTCAGTAATTTTAAATCTTTTTATCATTAGCTTGGAATGTTCCAATGAATGTTTATTATTAACATTAGATATACTCTAAGATAGCACTCTTTAAAAAACTAACTTAAAGATCTCAACTCATCAGCTACAGAATATCAATTAAAGAAAAAAAGGTAAAATCATTTATTTACTTTATGCTTAAATATGATGGAGTGAGATTTCCCACCACTCCCAGGAAACAAACAAACAAACAAACAAACAAAAAATGCCATAGGCCAGCCTTGGCTCCTAGATCCATTATACAACCTGTAAATTCCTTCTCTCATTGAAATGATTTTTTTTATGGGTACAGTTAACAAATGCCAAGTTGCAGCGTTGCTGGTTTGACGTTTTCACAATGGAAGAATAATATGATCTGGAATCTATACAAAGCATTAGACAGGCAGTAAGCTGATGCTCACTGCACACAGGAGGACCGAAATAAGAGAAATTAAACTTCGTATTAATATTTGTGTAAGGCAGGTATCCACTACCATGAAATCTAAAACAGGCCAACAGCAGATGTTATAAAGTAACAAAAGTATTTCTATTGTTCAAATAACTATCCAAAAAAACGGCTTTTCCTGGAATAAGTGTTTCTCATTCTTGGAATTTTCCTTGTGAAGGGTTTATAGAACCAACCCCACACATGACACTGTCGCCTGAGGAACTTTTACAAACGTTTGAAGCTCTGACTGGGGAGGTGGGGGGGGCAAGGGCAATATACGTAACCTAAACTTTTGTACCCCCACGATATGCTGAAAAACGAATAAAAAAATAAAATAAAATAAGGTCAAAGCTGTGCCTTTCTAGGCTCCCAACCCCTACTGGTGTCTTCTCGACTCAGAGCAACTCACTTTCACTCACAGAATGTTCCAGAGACCTACGGACAGGGACCAAACAAAATTTGGTACAGACTGCTAAAAAGTTGTTTTCAATTTTCTTTTCAAAACACTTACCATATTTCACCTTCCTCCTTCCGTGGCCCCACAGGTCGCTCACCTCTCCCACAGGGGCCGTGAGGCCTAGCTTCACCCACCGGGCAACGGGCTCACCAGATCACTCTTGACTGGGCAGACTCCGCCTCCCCACCCCGGCCTGCCAGTCTCCTTTAGGAGGTCTATGGTGGACACTTTCCCCTTCCTCTGATCCTCAAGCCACACCAGACAAGCCTTCGATTCTCCACCTTCTAGTCTCCCCACTGCGGGCCTCACCTCCCACAGCTTCCTGAAGTGCCCCTCCACTCAGAGTGGAGCCGCAGGGCTGCCAGACTCAGGAAAGCCACAGGGCTGTGGCCTCCACGCGCTTGCTCTCCTCTGAGCTGGACAAGACCACCGAATCCACTCACCTCCATGAAAGGCAACAGTCTTCCTCTGCTTGGCCCAGTGGTTCCCCCCGGCAGCGACTTGTGAGGAGAAAGCTCTGTGGCTTGCGCGTGCTGCCCCGGAGCAGGCTTCAGAAACTGGAGGAAAAGGGCAGCAGCGGCAGGCAGGTGAGACATGCTCTTGGTGGGGGAGGGGGCGGGGGTTTGAGATACACGGCTGACGAAAAGCAGGGCTGAGAACATGGCGAGCACTTATATATGGCTCTGAACAATAGTGGCAGCATGGCATGGGAAAGCGTGATCACATGGGCACACGTAGGAGATAACACCTTGGCCATATAAGTATGCTGCCTCTTGCCTCCCCAGATGGCTGGCTAGTGTGGGGTGGGGGGGAGCAGGTGGGGCAAAAACTCTGCTGCAGTCATCTTAGTTTGGCCTAAGAAGCCCGTTGTCTATACAAATGTATTTTCCCTTACAGGACTCCAATTGGCTTGCAGGCCCGAACCCCAATTACTAGGGTAAGGACATTCGCCTTGCCCCTCCACCCGGCAGTTCTTAATTTTTATGTATTAAAATTTACAACAGGTCTATTTTGTGTTCGTGATTTCCTAGTTTGTTTTTTGTTTGGCATTGTATTAGTTATCTATTGCTGGATATCAATTTTACTACAAGTTTAGTAGTTTAGTGGCTTAACACAACATATATTTATTATTTCAGAGTTTCTATGGCTTAGACGAGTCCAGGCACGACTTAACTGGGTCCACTGCTTTGAGTCTCACAAGGCTGCAATAACGGTGTTAGATGGCCTGTGTTTTCATATGAAGTTTGACCATGGAAGAATCTATTAATACTTAAAAGGCTACTCAAAATTGACAATATTAATTTCCATTTGACTGTAGGACTGAGCATGCTGGCATCTTGCTAGCTGTCAGCTGGATGTCACCCTCAGCTCCTACAAACCTCCTGCTATTCCTTGCCACATGGGCTTTCCCGGTATTCCCACTTTAATATACCAGCAAGGAGAGCATCTGGAGTCAGTCTGCTAGCAGAATGGAATCTTGTTTTATAAAATATTAGTAACACAATCATGAGAGTTTCATCCCAACAGCAGCATATCCTAATAGTTATAAGGAAGTTATGAGAGGGGATTACACAAAGGCATGAATATCGGGAGTCTGGGATCATGGCAGAAGGGGCACCTAGAGTCTTGCCAACAGATTGATTTACCCTGCATAAGATATTAAAGATCTGAGAAATTTCCACCGTAGCCAATTTATGTTCTCCTCCCCCAGAGCTATTCCTCTTCACCTCTCTTACACATGATCTTACCCCCTAAATGCTCCTCCCCTGCCCCATTGATAAAATATAATAAAAATTGCAAAAACAATGGCGATTAATTCACAAATACAATTTCTTTCTTGAGAACTTTCTTAAAACTGAGCTGAAAATCAGGTGGCCTCCTTGTTTAAAAGAGAAAAAAAAACAATTCTGCCCTTTTCTTCAAGTTATTAATAGAATGCTTCTTTGAAACTTCTCAAGTCCAGCATTTTCAAATAAAGGCTCATTCTTTTAATGAACTGGTTGATTTTCTTCCACAACTCGTGGTGAGTTAAGATAACTGTTTTTCTTTAACTTAGATTTTTTTTAACTTAGATTAGCTGATATTTTTCTAACTTGTTCTTGAGATGACAACTCAGAACTTTTAATTTTATGTCACTATTTCTCAAAATAAAATAGTGTGCATTTTTCCAGGAAGTTTGACTTTAGTTACTTGTCCTAAGATTTGATACAATATTCACCATTCTATAAATAACTTGGAAACATATACTTTATGCCCTTTATCCAATATAAAGGCACTTTTTAACTTCTAATTGATATTTTTTCCAGAAATGTATTACTTATTCCTTCTTTTAATTCATAATGATTAAAAATAAATCTCAAGAAGTTATGTCTTATTATGTCTTATGGGAGTTTGCTTTGGTAACAAATATAATGGATATTTTATGTATAGGTTTTAGAAGATGGTGACTTGGTTCAAAATTAAGTATAGGTTTATTAAGGCAATTTTGATAATTTAAGAATTTGAATCCTCTCTGGCTCTTTGCTGTTAGTGGTGTTTAAGATCATTAATGTTCTATTTCCATGTATTGTTCTTTCATTCTTAAACATAATGGAGATAATTATTTGTAGGATATCTTTTTATTCCTTTGGGATATATTGGTTTCCCATTGTTTTATACTTTCTTTATTTTCCCTTTTGCCTTGCCACTTTTTAAAAGCTGCTTTCACTGTAATAGAAATTATGTATGTGTCTGGGTTGATGTTTATTCTTTTGTTTATATGTCTTTGATATTTCTTTTTTTTTTCTAATTTAGTAGAATGGAAATTGGACAGATGTGCTAGATATTCTATTCCACCAGAAGTCCTATGGACTGTTTTATTTCTGTGATAATTTGAAAGAAATATATAAATTGCTTTTACTTCTACTTGTAGTCACACTTATGTATATTATGCTTTTCTACTTCTCAATGTTGATAATAAAACAATTTCTACTTTCCTCTTGACAGAGAATCCAAACTTGATATTTTTTTTCTTTCTTTACTTTTTCTCCTTCTACTCCCAAGTATTTTAAAATTTAATGTAAATATATAATTCCTTCTTATTAACAAATTATATCTATTTTTCCAATATATCTTAACTTTCATGGAAGCTTTGGAATTTTTCGTTTATTATATACTATTTAAAAAGGTATTTAAGATTTCTTCTTTCAGCTCAGACATGTAAAGAGCTCGGAAGTTTTCACTCCAAGTTTTACAACAAAAAAAGCTGCACTGAAAATCAATTACTTTTCTTGAACCCATCAGAAAATTGAGGTCACAGAGCAAACCACCACCCTGAAATGTGGAGAGACAGGCAAATACAGAAAATCACAACTGAGATCAGCTTACTTGGAGAAGAAGTTGGAATTACAAACCAGTCACTTTGTAACTTTAATGAATTGTGGGACACTGAATGTGGAGTAGCGTAAAAGTGAGAAGCTCCTGGGGCCACAGTCTTAGCCACCACCAGCCATCCCCACCACACACACATACACACACATTTTTGTGGGTTTTACATCTAGAAAACCCTCCAGGTTCTTATGATGAAAAGCCAAGAAAACATCTTTCCAGTGGGGGGAAAAAGGTAACCAATTTAAAATATTCCCAGAGCATTCTTCAAAACAAAAGTCCAATACTCAGAGGAGAAGACTTCACTAGCACCTTATCCAACCTGGGGGAAGGGCAATTACTCATTGCAATTCCCTGTAGACACTGTCTCACATAAAGGAGCAAAAATGTGGAAGCATTATAAAGATCAGTGACAAAGAATATAGACTCATTAAAAGACTGATATTTAAACATAGGATTATAGAACCCTTTTTCATCCCCACACCCTACAGCACATCACCAGGACAACAATATAACAGTGGATTCCAACTGAAAGAACTGTTCTTTCACTCTTAAATATAATGGAAATAATTATTTTTAGAATAGCTTTTTGTTTCTTTGGATGTAATATCTTTGTTTTCTATTGTTTTATGCTCTCTTTAGGTACAGACTCTATTTAAAAAGAAATTTTTAGGGAAAACTGAAAACAGCACAGAGAAAAAGATGGACTTTAGGGAAAAGTGCAGCCTCTGACACCTATAGTTATAATAGACATAAAACACAGCCCAAATCATAACTATATTAGCATAAATCTCACATTAAAGGAGGCCCATTTACCTCAGCTCCTATTACCTGGTACATCAAGTCCATATTTCAACAAAAAATTTCAAAGTATGCTAATAGGCAAGAAAAACCTCTTGGAAAACAAACCAACCATCAGAACCAAACTCAGATATCGTAGAGATTTTGGAATGACCACAATGGGAATTAAAAATAACTATAATTAGTATACTAAGGGCTCTAATGGAAAAAGTAGACAATATGCAAGAACAGATGAGTAATGTACACAGAGAGATAAAACTCTAAGAAAGACTCAAAAGAAAATTTTAGAAACCAAAAATGTAACAAAAATAAATAATTCCTTTAATAAACAATTCCTTCAACTCATCAGTAGACTGGAAATATCTGAGAAAAGAATCATTCACGTTAAAGATAGGTTAGAAGAAACTGCCAAAACTACAATTCAAAGAGAAAAAAATTGAAAAGAGCAGAAGAGAATATCTAAAAACCATGAGATAATTTCAAAAGGTGCAACATACACATAATTGGAATACAAAAAGGAAAATAAAGATAGAAGGGACTAAAGGAAATATTTGAAGTAATAATGGTGAAGAATTTTCCAAAATTAACAAGAAACACCAAACCACAAATCAAGGAAGCTCAGAAAACAGAAAATTGGTTAATACTACACACATCTAAACAGCAGAAGAACAAAAACAAAGAGAGTATCTTGAAAATAGGTGGGGCAGTAGGGGAAGCATTTCTTGTAAAGGAACAAAGATAAAAATTAGTTCATACTTCTCACCAGAAACTCTACAAGAAAGAATAAAGTGGAGAGAAATATTTAAAATCTTGAGAGGAAAACCCTCACCAAACTAGAATTTTCTATTCAATTGAAATAGCCTTTCAAATGTGAAGGAGAAATAGATTTTTGTTAGAAAAAAAATCTGAGAGACTTTATCCCAAGCCTAACTGCACTATAAAAATACATTTCTTCAGACAGAAGAAAAAATGGTATAATTAAAAACTTGTATATTTATAATGAAAGAAAAACCTTTGCAGAAGAAATAAAGGCAAAATAAAATCATTTTATGCTTATTCATAATCTAATATATAATTGTTCAAAGTAATAATAGTAACAATATATCATGTGATTATAACAGAATAAGTGAGATTAATGACAATAATATTATGAGGTGAGAAAAATTGAGAATACTCTCTTTAAAAGCACTGTACCATAAAGCAGTATAATGTTATTTCAAATAGACTTAAATTAGTTGTAAATGTATATCACAAACTCTAGGCTAATGACTAAAATTTCTGAAGAGTATAATTAATATGTTAAGGGAGAAAATAAAATGAAATCACATGCTGAATTACAACAAAAAAGCAGAAAAAAATGAAGCATATAAAAAAGTTACATAGTATATTATTTCAATATATCAATAATCCCTCAAATATTAATTACTGAAATATATCAATTAATGACAGATATTATCACAATGGATTAAAAAATGAGACTTTAATATATCTTGGCTATGAGTAAGCTATTTTAAATATACATTCTGTGTATTTAAAAGGGGTAGAGAAATATATTCCATGCTAACATTGACCAAAATACAAGTGGATAGTTATGTTAATCTCAGACAAAGCAGACTCAGACCAAGGAAAATCATCACAGATAAAGAGGGACATTACAGAATGATACAGGGGTCATTTTCCAAGAAGATAGATATAACACTCCTAAATGCATGTGTACCTAACAACAGGCCAAAATATGTGAAGCAAAAACTGATAGGACTGAGCAAAAAATAGACAAATCCACTGTTATATTTGGAGACTAAAATAAACCCCTGTCAATAATTTGAAAATCAAGTTAGCAGAATAAATGAAGATATAATTGACCTAAACAGCAGTATCAATCAACTAGATCTAATTGACATTTACGGAAGATTTTATCCAATCACAGCAGAATACACATTTTCTAGTTCACATAGAACATGCATTAAAATAGAGCATATACTTGGTCATGAACCCTATCTTAACAAACATGAAATAATAGAAATTTAAGAAATTTTATTTTCATATGACAATGTAATTAAACTAGAAATGAATAAAAGAAACATGGCTGGAGAATCCCAGAATAATTTGAGGCAAAATGACATGCTTCCAAATAACACCATAGGTTAAACAAGAAATCACAAGAGAAATTTTAAAGTATTTTTAACTAAATAAGAATGAAAATACAAGTTATTTAAATTTGTGGGAAGCAGTAAAAGCAGTTATCATCCAGTTCGGCTTCCCTGCGGTAAGCATAAGCCACTGGTACAAAATATTTGTGAAACCAATCAGAAAAGATATCTCTGGGATCTATGACTTTTGTTAGCATAGCAGTGGGCCAGTAAGAAATTCACTTTTTGAAAACTGCAGGGACACAAGCTTTTGCCTATCACAGCAAGTTTACACTTATGCATGCCTGCTGCATTAGTACACACCGACACAATTATTCTACTCTTGGCAATCTCAGTTCCTATAGGGGCCGTCTCATCGTCTGTAGGCAGTGTCTTTCGGGGGCAATAGTGCCAAAACAGTGTGATTTTTCATCAGCATTATAGACTTGTTCTGACATCAAATTTTTACCAGCAATGAGCTTTAGCAAACTTGTCAGTGAATTTCTGCACTGCTTTATTACCCACAGACACTTTTTTCACCACAAATCTTTAAAATTTTAAGATTGTGTCTTTTCTTAAATTTCTGCAAACAGCCTGTTGAATATTCATAGTTCCTTTCAATTTTCAGTTCATCATATTAGATCTTTGGGTGTTTCATGATCATCATACCATTAAGTGACATGTATTCACTAAGACACTGACAGATTCATTCTTTGAATACATAATCAAGATCTCTGTTTTTAGTTTTATGCATTTTCTTTTTTTTTTTCCAATAGCTTGAAATTATGTGTTCTAGATAAACATAAATAAGTGCTTCCTCTTTTTCTTATCACTGTTACCCATAGGGGTATTTGCAGGACTTTTTGACATCTTCAACAACAGTTTTACAACACAGAGCAGGGAATAAAAAATGAAACACAGGGAGTAATGCACACAGGACTTCGCCTCATGTAGGGCATCATGGGGAACTCCCCATTGGCAAATCCAGTCTACACACATGACATTTGATTACCTTTAGTGGGCATGTTTGTGTAGGGGAATCTGGGCATGTTCAGAAAAGATATATTGCAGTTAAAGGGGGCTGGGAAAATCTTTTTTCCCTTGGTGACACTAACTAAACTGTGTGTTGTGCACTTGCATTTTGAGTACAACCTGTCAGATGAGTTCAGGTGTGGGGTTTTTCACTTGTGTCATCATATCAGTGCTCAAAAAGTTTTATCAGATTTTTGAGCATTTTGGATTACGGATTTTTGAATTAGGGATGCTTGACCTTTATTAGCTTTTTAAATAAATTAGTGGACTTTAGTTTTTGAGCATTTTTAAGTTTACAAAAAAATTGAGTGGGAAGTACAAAGAGTTCTGGTATGGTCCCTCCCTCCCCATATCCTCTACTATTAACATCTTATATTAATGTGGTACATTTGTTATCATTGATGAGCCAGTATGATACATTATTATTAACTAAAGTTCATAGTTTACATTACGATTCATTCTTTGTATTGTATAGTTCTATGGGTTTTGGCAAATATCTAATGACAAGTATATATCATATCATACAGAACAGCTTCATTGTTCTAAAAATTATCTGTGTTCCACCAATTCATTTCTCCCTCTTCCCTCCTGAACTCTTGGCAACCAGTGATCCTTTATAGTCTCCACAGGTTTGCCTTTTTCAGAATGTCATATATTTGGAGCCACAAAGTGTAAAGCCTTTTTTGATTGGCTTCTTTCACTTAGCAATATGTATTTAAGATTCTTTCATGTCTTCCCATAGCTTGACAATTCACTTCTTTTTATAGATGAATAATATTCCATTGTCTGGATATACCACAATATGTTTATCCCTATACCTATTAAATGACATCTTGGTTATGCTCAGGTTTTGGCAATTATGAATAATGCTGTTATAAACATTTGTGTGCAGGCCTTTATGTGGATATGTTTTCAAATTATTTGGGTAAATACTAATGAGTAGAATTGCTAGAATATGATATGAGTATGTTTAGTTTGGAAGAAACTGCCAAGCTATCTTCCAAAAGGGCTGTACTATTTTGCATTCCTACAAACAATGAATGATTGTTCTTTTGCTTCACCTCCTAGCCAGCATTTGTGTTGTCAGTGTTTTGGTTTTCAGCCCTTCTAAGAGTTGTGCTGTGTTATCCTATTGTTGTTTTAATTTGCATTTCCTTTATGATACACTATGTTGAACATCATTTCACATATTTATTTGCCATCTGTATATCTTCTTTGGTGAAGTGTATTTTTCAGATCTTTTGCACATTTTTAAAATTAGGTTATTTTTTATTACCTATTAGCTTATTTTAAAGAGTCAAAATCAGTTTAAAGACACTTAAGCTGTCAGTTAAATAAAATATTATTTTTACATATTTTTAAAAATAATATATCAGGTACAATGTACACTATTCTGGGAATAGGTACACTGAAAGCCAAGACTCCAGTATGATACAATTCATCCATGTAACAAAAAACACTTGTACCCTCTAAATTTATTGAAATAAAAAAGAATATTCTAGCTTTTAAAAATAAATTAATTAATATGAACTACATAAAATATGGTATTTTAACATACAATAAGGTTCAATTTGGCAGAAATATCAGCTACCATAATCAATATAATCCTGAGAGTCATTTGATTTTAAATATATTTTGGTGATTGTTATAAAAATGGAATATGTATACAATAGGAAAAAAATGACATTTTTCCATTCATGAACCCTTATTTATTATAAAAGATTCTAATTTTAGAAATCAGAAATTTGGATAAACAATAGGGTGTTTATTTTATTATAATTGATTAACATTTTAATGGAGATTTTTTTCCAAAAGTGAAAGCAAAGTTGTGTTTATTTGGCCAAAATAATGAGTTTTGCATTTGAGTTAACCTCGTAGCAGAATCTGACAATCACTTGATTTACTGTAAAAATTCTATTTTTTTTTTTCTATTTTATCATCATACTTCAACTTGCACAGATATAGTATAAATTACAGTGGGAATTTCAGAGTTACCTTTTTGTTTTTATTTGGGTAGCAAAACAAATTATTTTATATTGTAAGGTGACATTTTGACTAAACTGTTCAGCTATGTTCATATACAAAGTCATGTTGTACCCAAGAGGCAAATCAATTTTGTAATCTAAAATGACTTTTCTTTAGCTTGGATCATGTCTATGTAACTTTAAAAAAAAAATAAGTATCAGTCTATTTCTTTACAGAGAAGTTATTACTAGAATCTTAAAATTCTATTTTCATTTATTCTGTGTAAGGTTGTCTCTCCCTTTACTGGACCTTGGTAATAGACATAAGTATATGTCTTGAGTCTAGTCTTTTTATGGAAGACATTGGTGGAACATGTGTTTGTATGAGGAACTGATGTCTAAGAACACAATAATAGTTACTATAATTTATTATTTATTATTTTTTATGGGTCATGCACTGTGCTTCACATATGGGCAGGCATGGTGGCTCATGCTTGTAATCCTAGCACTTTGGGAGGCCAAGGCAGGTTTGAAGCCAGGAGTTCAAGACCAGCCTGAGCACCATAGTAGACCCTGTCTGTACAAAAAATTTAAAAAAATATAGCAGGCATGGTGCATGATGTTGCACACCTGTAGTCCCAGCTGCTTGGGAGGCTGAGGTGGGAGCGTCATTTGACCCTGGGAGTTGGAGCTGTGATTGTACCACTGCACTCCAGCCTGGATGATAGAGCAAGACCTGTCTCAAAAAAAAAAAAAAAAAAAAACAGACTTCACATAAATTATTTTATTTAACATAATGATAAAACAGTATCATAGATTTGGTTATCAGTACCAAAATTTCAAAGTACTTATTCAAGATATAAATCTAAGCAATTACTTGGAATCTTTTATTTACATTATTTTTACTCATGCCTTTATTTTATGTATATACTAAATATATATATTTTTATGCACACACACACATTCATATTCTTGTCTATAAGATTTAGCTAACATAAGGTACAAAAGAAATAAATAATAAAAAATTGTAAAAGCCTGAGCCACTATAAGAAATAATTGCCAGTGTCTTTTATATCCGGAGGCAGCAAAGACTTTTTAGAGAAAGGTGGAAGCTTGCATCTAACTAAGCCATACCCACTCACAATGGTATGAACTATTTTATCACTGTTTATTCATCTAGAAATACATAACTTTATAGCATCCAACATTATACCATTATAAAAGTTTCTCTTTTAATTTTACCTATCACATTACCTTTGCTTGATATTTTAAATTAACATATACAGTTCAAGTTGCTATTTAAAAATTATTTTTTAAGATAATTTTATGTGCATAAGTCTCTCTTTTTTTTTTTTTTGTGACAGAGTCTCTCTCTGTTGCCTGGGCTAGAGTGCCGTGGCGTCAGCCTAGCTCATAGCAACCTCAAACTCCTGGGCTCAAGCAATCCTTCTGCCTCAGCCTCCAGAGTAGCTGGGACTACAGGCATGTGCCACCATGCCCGGCTAATTTTTCTATATATATTTTTAGTTGTCCAGATAATTTCTTTCTATTTTTAGTAGAGATGGGGGTCTCGCTCTTGCTCAGGCTGGTCTTGAACTCCTGACCTTGAGCGATCCACCCGCCTGGGCCTTCCAGAATGCTAGGATTACAGGCGTGAGCCACCACACCCGGCCTGTGCATAAGTGTTGATATAATTATTTCTAATAGAATTAAAGAAATGAGAATAGAAGGAGTTCTAAAAATTTAACATAAAATTCTGAACCACCTACAAGGGTAAATCATAGAACAAAAGATATATTTCCATTCTAGAATCATAGTTATTTTTCAAGCCTAGTTTATTTTTCCCATATTGAATTGAATTTAAAAATTTTAAAATTTGTGCCTGTGTAATTTTTTGCTGTATTTCTGAAATGACATTAAACAAAGAGTATTTTAGTCTTTGTAGCTTGAATATCTGAAATTCAATATTTCTGTTCAATTGCTGCTACAATATAAGAAATTTAAATGAAAGGAAGTAAACATTCATATTTGGATAACATAAGTATTTATTTTAAATTATGATATTTCAAAAAGGTAACTGTTAGTTCATATTTCAAAATTGTCTTCAAAATATCTGAATTATTTAAGGATTCTGATTTTTTAAATATTGTACTTAGCTTATCAAAGCACTGAAGAATGTATGTATTGAGGTACTTCTAACAAAAGATTTAGACACATTTGTATTTCTTGTTTCCAGCTAAAGTAGTAAAACACAACAATTTTCTTCCATTGTATCTTCAACTACCAGAAAATTTAAAATAATCATTGCTAATAATCATTTATATGCGCCACCTGGAAAATATCTCAATTGTTTACTTAGAATCATATATGAAGCCTTTCATATATCTTCATGGCCACTGAAATATTTTTATCACTTCTGATCAACAACTTGGATTATCTTATTATAACTGATAACATCAATTTGGTATCTAGAAAGTTTTGTTATCCAGACCAGCTGCTCTGGATATTTAATTTCCTTATCTTGATGAGAAGAGGAAAATAAAAGAGTTTAGTGTTCCTCAACATTTATATAATTTAAGTATGGTTCAATACTACCTCCCTCTTAAATTAGATTTTTTTGCAAATTTAACTGAAGACTGAAGGTTTTTCTACTCAATTTTATGTGCCAAAATAGCAAATTTTCTTTTAAAATTATCAAATTTTGCACTAGGGCAAACTAGTGAAACTACCTACATCTTAACCACCTGCAATTTGTAATATGGCTCAAGAATAGGTCAAATCATTAGCAATGCCTTCTATCCATTACCTGTTTTCACTTACTATTTTTGCTAATTAGGTTACAAATCTTCAAAATGATTATTTACATTTTTCACCTTTAAATTTCAATACTCATGGTCCTCCTGCCCTAGAATTATCTGTCCCTTGGCTTCAGAAACATATATGTTTAAGTTGTCTTGCCTTCAATTACTAAGATTCCATGTTTGTCAGTATTCTGAGTAACGGTCCCTATATATCATTTCTACTGTATGTTTTCCATTTGATATAGATTAAAGATAAAACGTAACACATCACTAACCAATGTGAAATTTGACTTGATATGTGAAGTAAGAAGAAATCCCTGAAGACAAAAAAAGAAAAAAAAAAGAAAAGTGAAACCAGTTTTTTAAAATAATTTAACATAGAAACAGAACTGTATTTTCCAGGGAAATATTTGTGAACCTCTCATAGATATTCAAACTTTCAATTACTTGAATTCAATTCACATAGAAACCTATAAAATGTTTTCAATTTTGTCACTAAAATAATAAAATTTAGTAATTTGTCAGATAATTTGAAAAATTCATAGTAATTAATAAATATTTTTCCTTTTCAGGATTTTAATTTTATTTCCTGAAGGAAAATTGAATAATAGCATTATTCCACTTTACCTTGATTAACAATTCCCTCATTGAACAATGATCATCAAAACAGACATTATCTGCATTAATAAGGAGTAAAATAGAAGTAAAATTTAACTCTTACTTACAATGACTAAGTCAATGGCTTCACTTTTCAATTACTTTTGAGTGTTTGAGTATTGAGTTTTTGAGAACTCTATATTTTCTTTAACTTTAAAGAGATGTGTTCTTCATTCCTCTTTAGTAAAGAAAAATCTCCATTTTGCTAAAGGTATTGGCTTTAATTTGCTGCTAATTAGATGTTCGTCAAATGTAAATACAGCACTTATTTTTGGTAAGTTCTAAAATGTACTTTTTCAGCTGGTGTTTGCAAAAATTACTTTTTGAAATATTTTTTTATTTTTTTTCCTAATCACAATATGAGAGAAAATTTATTTTCATACAGACATTAAATGTACTCTAATAATGAAAAAGGGAGAGCTTTATTGTATAAGTTTAATACAGTATCTTAGTCCATTTGAACCTCTATAATATTATACCATAGACAGGGTACCTCACAAACAACAGAAATTTATTTCTCACAGTTCTAGGGCTGGGAAGTCCAAGACCAAGGTGCCAACAGATTACGTATCTTGTAAGGACTTGCTTCCCTTCTCACTGTGTCCTCACATGGTGGAATAGACAATGAAGCTCCCTTGAGCCTATATAAGTTCACTAATCCCAATCAAAAGGCTTCACCCTCCTGACCTAATCATCTCCCAGAGGCCCACTTCCTAATACAATCAGCTTGGTGGTTAGGATTATAATATATGAATTTGGGAGAACACAATAATTCAGACCATAACATGCAGCAATAAAATAATTGTCTCTTCCTAAAATATCATTATAATAATACAACTGAAATAACATAAAAATATTTTTTTAAAAGTACTTACCTTTATTGTTTGAATCCTTAACTTAAATAGCAAATAATTTCTTGATAAATGATAAAATATGTCCTTAGTACAACTGCTTCTCTGTAACAACTAGCATATAAAGTAAAATATTTAATACTAAATAGTTTATGAATTAAATTTTGCTCTACAATGAAACTAGTTTTCTGCTAAGCTATAAATGAATTTCACCATCTAGAAAACTTAATTATTATTTTAAGTCATATAAAGTTATCTTTAGAATTTTTATAAGAATTTTCCTTCAGAACTGCTTCATGATACAGTTATCTTTCTAAAACAGCTCTTTTGTGTTTAGTTAAGTTTCTAATATGTGGGGAACTTTTTAGTCTTAAAATTATTTTGTACCACAGTCTGACGTTCTTTCAGGGGTACTTCTATTGAACATCATATTATTGTTCTGATTATTTTCTTAAGAAGTGTGTCTGATGTGTAAATAAAAAGTTAATCTCATATCATAAGATCTTATATAATGTCAAAAATCAAGAAATTTAGCTTTATAGTCATTTTGATTTTTATAGCAGTTCTAATGGAATTGTCAAAAAATCTAGTAATAATCTAGTGGCATAATTATCTCAGTCAGTGAGTCTGCATTTTCATTTTCTTCATTCTATTCTACATTTCATTTTCTCTTCATTCTAAATAAAATAAATTCAGTTTGCTGATTGATAAGCTCAGCTAGCTGCCTTCATCCAATTTTGTTCAATTTCTCCATCATGAGTACGTGTGAGTCTTGAATTTAATTTTATAGGTCACTTTTTTCAGAAATTCCTCTTTTATCTCATTCCTGTTTTGGTCCATGCCAGAACTAATTAACCTTTGACAACAGCTTTAAAAACCTTAACAAGTTATTATATAAAAGATGAAAACTAAGTTCTCATATTGTTGATTGATTATTTTTTCATTAAATTAAAGAATGTATAGCATGTTCTAACAGTAGTGATTAAAACTTATTCAAATTTTTCAAATGATATAAAAAATTTAAAATCACTGACACTCTTAAGCTAAATAAAAACACTAAACAATAGTGTTTCCATGATAAGAAATCTATAAAAATAAGAAAACCAATCTACTGGAAGGATGTATATACCTCATTATCTTTAAGTCATGTCTATTTTTATGCAAGCATATCCAAGAAGACATTTGGACCCTATTGATTTTATTAAATTCTTTTATCTTTGTGATACATAGTTAAATGTTATAAAAAGTATTTCTTTCAAAATTTATATGACAAAGAGAATAATCCTTTGTGAGAGTCAACTGTTTGAGTCTCTCTATAATTGAACCACCATGAGTAATCACAAATATAATTATATGGTTAGGATTGTTGGGAAATGGAGAAGAACAGAGATACCAAAAGTGTGCCTATACCATCAGTTTTACAATTATGATTAAATGAATTTTAACAGACTGATGTAGACAAATGGAAGAGAGTGGAGGTAATTCATATAGTTGGGAAGTAATAATCTAGCTCGAAACCTCTTCACCATATATGTATTTGTTTAACATAAACACATCACAAAATATTTAATCAGACAAAACTAGTTTGAGAGACAAAAATTTCTACTTACATTTATTAACTGGATCTAATTAGAACAGCATTAATCTAAATTTAGGAATATGAACATGTGTGCAATTTTTTCAACTCTTAATTGGAACTACATTTTTTGTTTTTCTTTAAGTAGAATCATTCATAATTTATATACCTCCAACTATATATGAGAAACTAAATTAAAGTTACAGAATTAGACTTGAGTTCTGTGTTGGTACCATATTTTCAAACTAATTAAATTTATCATATTCATTTACTTTTATGTCTGATCCATTCATATAATCATAGAACATAATTATTTGTAAAAATGTAAAAAAAATGACTTTTCACCAATCTTTCTAAAAACTTTTCTTAATATTGCAAACGAAGTAGAGAAAATATTTGTTGACTAATATCATCCTTTGAAGGTGGCACTTCAGACATTTCTGTAATAAAGTTGTTTCACCTTCCAAAAAATTGTACTGCATTTGTTTACTCCTAAAATGAAAAGCCCTGGGTTAGGAAAAGGATGATGATATGGCAAATTCAAAACCCTTCCTTTTTCCTAGCCATACTGACCATCAATTTACATGCCACATAATAATCTGGGGAAGGTTGTTCCAGAAAAAAACTATTTGAAAATAACAAACTATGTTCACTGCATATGTAATTTTATGTACTAATTCATGCTGAAATTACACCAGTATCATCAAAACCCGTGTCCAAATTGAGTCCTTACCAATATGTTCTATGAATAGAAGTACTAAAATTTGCCAAAATATGTCACACAAGGAACAACTCCTTCTGGATGTCATTTTATACTGACGTAAGCTTCATATTTCTCATTATCAAACATTTATTAGGCACAATGCCATTTGACGTACTAAAGGAAACTGTTTCTCTACTCACAACACTTCTGACACCAAATGGGTGGTTTTTACACACCAAGAAATTCTGCAGTTCTCTGAAGACACCAACTGGGCATCCTACAATTTAATTCTGTCACTAAAAATACAGAGTTAGCATAGATGCCACAGATTAAGAGCTCAGTCCTGTAAGACTGTCTTCAAAGAACAGTCTTAAGTATTTGGTGTCCAACTTGGCTACAAAAAGGGAGGTTCCCACAACTCCCTCCTCAGGTTCAATAATCTGCTATAATGGCTTATAGAACTCAGGGAAACATAACTTACATTTACAAGTTTATTATAAAGCATCTTATAAATGATACAAATGAACAGCCAGATGAAGAGGCACAATAGGGCAACATCCATCAGAATTCCCTGTGGAGTTAGAATGTGTTACCCTCCCAGCACACAGATGTGTTCACCAACCTAGAAGATCTCCAAAACCCTGTAGTTTAGGGTTTTTTTTTTTTTAATGGAGGTTTCATCATGTAAGTGTGGTTAATTATTATAATAACCTAATCTTCAGACCCTTTGTTTTCACCAGAGGATGGGATATGGGGTTGAAAATTCCAAGCTTCTAATCATGGCATGGTCTTTCTGGTGACTAGGGCCCATCCTGAAGCTATCCAGGAGCTCACCAAGAATACCCTCATTAGAATAAAATACCACCCTATCACCTACAAAAATCTCAAGGTCTTTAGGAGCTCTATGTAGGATGCTGCTATCACCCAATCACTCAGGAAATTACAAAGGCTTTAGAAGCTCTGTGTCAGAAACTGGAGGTCAGAGACCAAATACATACTTCTTTTTATGGCATGGATACTATATAAAACAATATAGCAACTAATTTAATATCTTTCTTATAAGAATTATTAAACGAATGTAAGCTGCATGAGGGCAAGAAACATCTTGTTTACCATTGTATTTCAGCTATTAGCACTGTACTCAGCACAAACTAAGTACTGCATGTGTTACATAAATGTCTACTGATGGGATCATGCTTGAAAATTGTGCTAAAAAATGATGAAAGTCTGAGAATCCAGAAATGAAATCATCCGCATATTGTCATCTAATCTTTGACAAAGCAGACAAAAATATACACTGGGAAAAGAATCTCTTTTCAATAAATGGTGCTGGGAAAACTGGATAACTACATGTAAAAGATTGAAACTGGATCCCCATTTCTCAGTTCTTACAAAAATCAATTCACAATGGGTAACAGACTTAAACCTAAGGCATGAAACCTTAAGAATCCTGGGAGAAAATATAGGGAAGACCCTTTCAGACATTGGCCTAGGCAAAGAATTTTCAAAGATGACCCCCAAAGCAATCACAGCAGCAACAAAAGTAAATAAATGGGACCTGATCAAATTAAAAAGCTTCCACACAGCCAAGGAAAGTATCATTAGAGCCAATAGACAGCCTACAGAATGGGAGAAAATATTTGCTTTCTACCCATCTGATAAAGCGCTGATAACAAGAATCTATGTAGAACTCAAAAAAAATCAACAAGAAAACATCAAACAACCCCATCAATGAATGGGTAAAGGACATGAACAGAAACTTTTCAAAAAGAAGACAGAATAATGGCCAATAAACATATAAAAAAATGCTCAACATCTCTAATCATTAGGGAAATGCAAATCAAAACCACAATGAGATATCACCTAACCCCAGTGAGAATGGCCTTTATCAAAAAAATCCCAAAACAACAAATGCTGGCGAGGATGTAGAGAGATAGGAACACTCTTACACTGCTGGTGGGACTGCAAATTAGTGCAACCTCTGTGGAAAAGATTTTGGAGATACCTCAAAGAGCTAAAAATAGAAATATTTGATACAGCAATAGCACTATTAGGCATGTACCCAAAGGAACAAAAGACATTCTATAATAAAGACATCTGCATTCGAACATTTATAGCAGCACAATTCACTATTGCAAGGATGTGGAAACAACCCAAGTGCCTGTCAATCCATGAGTGGATTAATAAAATATGGTATATGTATAAAATGGAATACTACTCAATTACAAAAAACAATGGTGATCTAGCACCTCTTATATTTTGCTGGATAGAGCTGAAGCCCATCTTCTGAAGTGAAATAGCACAAGAATGGAAGAATAGGCACCACATGTACTTGCCATCAAATTGGCACTAACTGATCAACACTAAAGTGCTCACACAGTAGTAATATTCATTGGGGGTTGGGGAATGGGGGTGAGTAAACTCACAACTAATGGACAGATGAGCATTGTGTGGGGGAAAGAGCATGCCTCCAGTCCTGGCTTGGGTGAGGCAAAGGCATAATATGTAACCAAAATGTTTGTACCCCCATAATATCCTGAAATAAAAAGAAAAAGGAAAAACTGTCATTGATATAATACTTAATTGCATTGTTTTATTTACTTCCTTTTTTATTTAACGTTATTTACTATCACTTCAAATTCTTTTTTGTTTGTTTGTTTTTTTGTTTTTTTGAGACAGAGTCTCACTCTGGTGCCTGGGCTAGAGTGCCGTGGCGTCCCGCTCACAGCCACCTCAAACTCCTGGGCTTAAGCAATCCTACTGCCTCAGGCTCCCAAGTAGCTGGGACTACAGGCATGTGCCACTATGCCCAGCTAATTTTTCTACATATATTTTTAGCTGTCCATATAATTTCTTTCTATTTTTAGTAGAGATGGGGTCTTGCTCTTGCTCAGGCTGGTCTTGAACTCCTGAGCTCAAACAATCCGCCCACCTGGGCCTCCCAGAGTGCTAGGATTACAGGCGTGAGCCACCGCACCCAGCCTTCAAATTCTTTGTATAAAGAATAATTCTGCTTTTTTGGTAACCATTTTAATGTATATTGTTGATTACTGTCTTATTGCAAAAATTATTAATTTGTTTTTGTATAATATAGATTCATGAATTGAAGATTATTAAAGCAAGTCCTAAATTCCTTCAGTCATTCACCCATGAAAATGAGCCAAGCTGTTTCTTTCTTCTTTTCATTTATTTAAATAAATAATTGTGTTTTGTCAGAAAAAAAAAAAATGATGAAAGTCAATCCAAATAGTACTTCTTTGTTGCAGTATCTTTGCCAGTGTTTTTTATTTCCTTGTTATTCTCTCTCACTTTCTACATAACATTTTTCTCTGGTATTTTTCTTCAAAATTTTGAAGTTGCAGAAGTTGGGTTGTAATATGTTTAAATTGAAGAGGAAATTTTCTGGGGCAGTTTCTTTCTCATCTCAACCCCAGTTTTAAAAAATCAACTTGACATATTTGTTCATTTCAGACTAATAGGCTGAATTTATAGCAAATGCTCAGGATTTTGTTCTATTAGAAAGAACATTGTTTTAATCGTATAATCTTAAAAAATCTAATTAGTATTGACAGTGGAGGCTTTACCAGTGGGCGCACTATGTTTGATATAGCAAATTTATCCAATTAAAATTTATAAAGACAAGATACTATGTTTATCTATTTATGTTAACTGGTTTTCTGTGATGGTCAGTAACCACAATTCTCGGGGAAGAGACAGTAAATGTGAGATACACCTCCAATCAATAGCATTATTCTTCTGAAGGTACAGGAGATCACTACCTTTCCCCTGACAAAAAATACATTTTATTTATCTTTCACTTTTTATATTCTTAACATGGGTGATAAAGCAGAATCTTGCAAATTTCTTTGTTTCTTTAAGTAGTGATACAGAAGGGCAGTGTCATACAAAACAGAAAGTACTGTGGCATGCTAGGGATCCACTATGCATAAGAAGAATTTTTGGCAAAACCCCATAAGTATCATCACAAATTTCTGCAGATGCCTTTCCAAATGATATGCCTGAAACTTCAAGTTGTTCTTGTAAAATATAATGAACACAAATAATCTTTGACATTTCAACACATTATATTAATAGGGTGTTACATGGATGGAAAAGGTAAAACAAACTAAAAACAGCGCTTTTTTTTTTTTTAAGAGGAGAATTGGAAAATTACAAAAAGATTGGAAGTGCCCAGTGAGCACATTCTTTCATTCTTGGGACACTACCTGAAGAATTTTGTGTATTTTGAATCTTATTCCCTTTCTATTAAGAAAGTACAAAGTTGAACACAGTATATATTTTAGTCTTCTCAGACTGGTATGACAAAATACCACAGACTGGAACAACAGAAATTTATTTTCTCACAGTTCTAGAGGCTAGAAGTCCAAGGTCAAGGTTCTGACTCATTTGGTTTCCATTTGGTTTCAGGAGTTTTTCCTAGCTTTCTTGGTGTGTCTTCACATAGTCCATGTGTGTGTTTCTCTCTCTCCCACTCTCTCTCTCTCTCTTTTTATAAGCCACAAATCCTGTGGGATTAGGTACCCAATCTAATAACTTCATTTCAATATATGCTTCTAAAGACCGTACTCCAAATACAATCATACCAGGGATTAAGGTTTCAACATATGAATTTAGGGAGGAGAGGATACAATTCAGTCTATAATAGTATAGTTGATTATTTGTTTTTAAAATACATATAATATACTTTGAAAATAATTTTCATTATCTAATGAATGCTTTTTGAAAATATTATAAAATGCAAACATGTACATTTTCATTCTGTGATTTTAAATACAAAACCAAACAAACTATAACTTTTTAGAGAAAATTTATTCTCTATTTTTTCATTAGTAATCTCTTATTCTTAAATAATTCTTTCTGTTTCTATTGCTGAAAATAGAGAAAATAGAGATTATATATCATATGCGTGGGTTACTCTAACACAAATTGACAAAACTAATGGAATTTTAAATACTGCAGTTTATGAATAAAATTTGTTGTCACAAAAGAATCATTTTGCAATCATGTACATACATATGCCAATTTAAATGAAAGCATTAGATTTTCTATTTATTTTTTTAAATTTTTTATTGATATATAATATTTGTACATATTTATTGGGATGAATATGGTATTTTCATAGAAGCATAGAATGTGTACTGGGCAAAACAGGGTATTTAGGTTATCCATCACCTCAAACATTTATCATTTCTTTCTCTTAGAAATATTTGAAATCTCTTCTAGCTATTCTGATATATACAATAAATTGCTATTAAAAGTAGCTACCCTTACTATTGAACACTAGAACTTATTCCTTCTATCTAACTATATGTTTGTAACCATTAGCCTCTCTTCATCCCCCTACCCCCACCACACAAACCCATCCCAGCCTTTGGTTACTATCATTCTGCTTTCTATCTCTGAGGTCCACTTTTTTAGCTCCTACATATGAGAGAAAATATTTGTCTTTCTGTGCCTGGCTTATTTTATATATTCATATAACATAATGATCTCCAGTTCCATCCATGCTGATACAAATGGCAAGATGGTTTGACATATATGGCCTTTATTATGTTTAGGTGTGATTTTTCCATGCCTAATTTATTGAGAATTTTTTATCATGAAGGGATATTTATGCTTATCAAATACTTTTCATGTATCTATTTAGATGAATATATGATTTTTGTCCTTCATTCTGATGAGGTGATGTATAACATTTATTGATTTGCATAAGTTGAAACATCCTTGCATCCCTGGGATAAATCACACTTGATCATAATGTATTATCTTTTTGATGTGCTGTTATTTTCAGTTGCTAGCATTTTGTTGAGGAATTTTGCATTTGTATTTATCAAGGATATTGGTCTGTAGTTTTCTTTTGATGTTGTGTTCTTGTCTGGCTTTTCTATCAGGGTAATGCTGACCTCATAGAATGACATAGTAAGAATTCTCTCCTCCTCATTTCTTTGTAATAATTTGAGAAGAATTGGAATTCTTCTCAAAGAAGAATTCTTTATAAGTTTAGTTCTTTATAAGTTAGTTCTTTATAAGTTTCAGAGAATTCTGTAGTAAAGTCGTCCAGTCCTAGGCTTTTCTTTGTAGAAACTTTTTGCTACTGATTCAATCTCATTACTCATTATTGGTCCGTTCAGGTTTTCTATTTCTTCCTGGTTCAATTGTGGTAATTTGTACATGTCCAGTAATTTATCCATTACTTCTAGGTTTTCCAGTTTGTTAGAGCAAAGGTGTTGATGGTAGTTTCTGATGATTTTGTGTATTTCTCTGGTATTAGTTGTAATGTCTTTTCATTTATGATTTTGCTTATTTAGATCATCTCTATTTTTTTCATGGTTGTTTTAGCTAGCAATTTGAAATTTATCTTTGAAAAAATGCAACATTTTATTTCATTGCTTCTTTTTATCTTATTTTAAGGCTATGTCTTTTAGTTCCATTCTGACCTTTATTATTTCTTTCATTCTCATTTGTATTTGATATGTTCTGGCTTTTCTAGTTCCTTCAGGTGCATTGTTAAGTTGTTTATTTGAAATCTTTCTACACATTTCATGTAGGTGTTGATTGCTATAAACTTCATTCTACTGCTGCTTTTTCTTTATCCCATAGACTTTGGGTTATTTTGTTTCCATTTTCATTTGTTTCAAGAAAATTTTTATTGTCTTCTTAATTTTTTTATTGACTCGTTGGTCATATAGGACCATATTGTTTAATTTCCATGTATTTGTAGAATTTCCAAAGTTCCTCTTCTTAATGATTTCTGGTTTTATTCCATTGTAGTCTGAGAAGATATGTGATATGATTTTATTTATTTAAGTTTGTTGAGACTTGTTTTGTGAACTAACATGTGGCCTATCTTAGAGAATGTTTCATGTGCTATGGAGAAGAATGTGTATTCTGCAGCCATTGGATACAATGTTCTGTAACTGTCTGTTAGGTCCATTTGGTCTAAAGTGTACCATATATCCAATGTTTCTGTGTTAATTTTCTTTCTAGATGATCTGTCTAATGATGAGTATAGATTGTTGAAGGTTCCAAATATTATTGTATTGAAGTAAATTTCTTCAGTTAGATCTAATATTTTCTTTACACATATATGTACTCTAGTGTTGAGTACATATTATTTATAATTGTTATATCTTCTTCTTTAATTGATATTTTTATCATTATATAATGACCTTTTTGTCTCTTTTTACTATTTTTGACTTAAAATCTGTTTTATCTGATATAACTGTAGCTAATCCTGTTTGCTTTCGATTTCTGTTTACATGGAATATCTTCTTCCATCCCTTTACTTTCAGTATATAAATGTCTTTACAGGTGAAGTTAGTTTCTTATATGCAGCATATAGTTAGGTCATGTTTTTGCTTTCATTAAGCCAGTCTGTATCTTTTAAGTGAGTAATTTCATCCATTTATGTTCAAGATTATTATCGATATTTGGTGAGAACTTTTTGTTGTCATTTTGTTAATTGTTTATTGATGGTTTTGTATATCATTTGTTCCTTTCTTTCTCATTCTCTATCACTTTAGTTTAGTGGGTTTTTGTTGTAAAATTTGAGTCCTTTATCTCATTTGTATATTACCTCTATCAATGAGTTTTATACTTTTGTATGTTTCATGATGGTATGTATTGTCTTTCAGGGTGTAGGACTCCATTAAGCATGTCTTGGAGAAGTCTGGTCTAATGGTGTTGAATTCCCTGAATTTTTGTTTGTCTGGGAAAGACTTCATTTATCCTTCAATTTTGAAAGGTAGTTTTGCTGGGTATAATATTCATGGCTGATATTTTTTTTCTTTCAGCTTTTTGATTCACTACTGGCTTATAATGTTTCTGTTGAGAAACCTGCTATTAGTTTGATGAGGGTTCCCCTATGTGTTTTTTAAAAATTTCCACTTGTTTTTAGAATTCTTTCTTTTTTGTTAAGTAAATGGTAAAATTTTTAAGTACTCTTTTTTATATCAGAATATTATGGGGATACAAATGTTTTGGTTATATTGTACAGCTTGAGTCAAAGAATAAGTATGCCCATCACCCAGATAATGTACATTGTACCTGTTAGGTGTGATTTCACCCATCCCATCCTCCTTCCTTCCATCTGTTTGATTTTCATTGAGTTTTACTTGCTGACTGTTAGTTCCAATTTAATCATGAGCACATCTGTTGTTTGTCTTTCCATTCTTGTGATACCTCACTAAGGAGAATGATCTCCAGTTCCCTCCAGGTTGTTATAAAAGGTATTAATTCATCATGTTTTCTTATGTCTGGGTAGTACTCCATAGCATACACATACCACACATTATTAATCCACTCATGAATTGATGGGCACTTGGGTTGATTCCACATCTTTGTCATTGTGAATTGTACTGCAGTAAACATTTGAGTGCAAGTGTCTTTTTGGTAAAATGTCTTTTTTCCTTTGGGTAAATACTGAGTAGTAGGATTCCTGGATTAAATGGTAGGTCTATTTTTTAGTTGAGGATTCTACATACTGTTTTCCATAGAGGTTGTACTAATTTGTAGTCCCACCAACAGTGTATAAGTGTTCCTTTCTCTCTGCATACACACGAGCATCTCTTGTTTTTAGATTTTTTCATAAAAGCCATTCTCACTGGAGTTAGTTGATATCTCATTGTGGTTTTAATTTCCATTTCCCTGATTAATTAGAGATACTGGGCATTTTTTTTGTGTTTAGTGACTATTAGTCTATATTCTTTTGAAAAGCTTCTACTCATGTCTTTTTTCCACCTTTTGATGGTGTTTGATTTTTTTTTCTTGTTGATTTGCTTGATTTGTAGATTCTGGTTATTAGCCCTTTATCAGATGTATAGCATGCAAATACTTTCTCCCATTTTGTGAGTTGTCTCTTTCCTTTGTTGATTGTTCCCTTGGCTGTGTGAAGCTTTTTAATTTAATGAAGTCCCATTTATTAATTTTTGCTGTTGCTGTGATTGTCATTGGGATCTTCTTGATAAATTCTTTGCCTAGGCTGATATCTAGGAGAGTTTTTCCAACGATTTCTTCTAGAATTCTTATAGTTTCATGTCTTAGGTTTAAGTGTGTTATCCACCTTGAATTAATTTTTGTGAGGGGTGAGAGATTAAGATCCCATTTCAACCTTCTACATGTGGTTATCCAGTTTTCCCAGCACCGTTTAATGAATAGAACTTCTTTTCCCCTGCGTATATTGTTGTCTGTTTTGTTAAAGATCAGCTAGAAATATGTGGTTTTATATATGGGTTCTCTTTTCTGTTCCTTTGGTCTGTATCTCTATATCTGTGCTAGTACCATGCCGTTTTGGTTACTATGACCTTGTAGTATAGCTTGAAGTCTGGTAAAATGGTGCTTTCTGATTTTTTCCTTTTGCTTAAAGTTACTTTGGCTATTTGGACCCCTTTCTGATTCCATACAAAGTGTAGAATTATTTTTTCTAGAACTGCAAAAAATGACGTTGGTATTTTGGTGGGGATTTCATTGAGTCTGTAAATTACCTCAGGCAGTATGGACGTTTTAACAATGTTGATTCTGCTGATCCATGAGCATGATATGTTTTTCCATTTGTTTACATCCTCTGCAATTTCCTTCCTCAGTTATTTGTAGTTCTCCTTGTAGAGATCCTTCCCCTCCTTGGTTAAATATATTCCTAGATATTTTATTTTCTTTGTGGGTATTGTGAGAGGTATTGAGTCTTTGATTTGATTCTCGGCTTGACTGTTATTGGCATATAGAAATGCTACTGATTTGTGTACACTGTTATTGTAACCTGAGTCTCCACTGAAATTATTTATCAATTTCAGTAGTCTCTTGACAGAATCGTTGGGGGTTTCTAGATTTAAGATCATATTGTCAGCAAAGAGTGACAGTTTGATCCCCAGAGCAATCAAGCAAGAAAAGGAAATCAAGGGTATCCAAATGGGGAAAGAGAATTATTTCTTTGTTTTTAAGTTTTAGCAGTTTGACTATAGTGTGCCTTGAAGAAGACTTTTTGGGTTGATATTTTAGGGGAATATTTAAGCTTCTTATATCTGAATGTCAATATTTCTTGCAAGACTTGGGAACCTCTCAGTTATTATTTAGTCAAATAGTTTTTCTATGCCTTTTTTCATCTCTTCTCCTAGAACACTCAGAATTTTAATGAGTTTATGGCTTTATGGTGTTTTGTATGTCCTGTGGGCTTTCTTTATTCTTTTTTTCTTCCTTTTTGTTTTAATTCTTCAGTTCTAGAATTTTGGTTTGATACTTTATTATCATATTTATCTCTTTGTTCAATTTCTCACTCAGATTATGAATTTTTTTGATCTCTTTGTAATGTTCATCTGTGTTCTCCTGTATTTCACTGATCTTCTTTTACACTAATATTTTGAAGTTTTTTTCATTTTATATATTTATTTATTGTTGGAATATGTTGGTGGATAAATATTGCACTTTTTGAGAAGTATCATGTTTTCTTGCTTTTTCATGTTTCTTGTATCCTTACATTGATATTTATGCATCTGATGTAATAGTCACTTCTTCCAATTTTTCAAATTAGCTTTCATAGGGAAAGACTTTTTCCTGTCGATGTACCTATAGTGTTGCTCGTATAGGGCATTTTAGCTTTGATTCTGAGTGCATGAAGTCATGTAATCCTTGCACGATTTCTTTAGCTGTAACCAGCATCAGTAGTGTCTCAGTTGTTCCCTCAGTGGCTTAGGCTATAGTTGTCAGTGGAGACTGTTGTGCAGCTTTGCTGGGGACAGGGCCACCCAGTAGGCCAATCCTTGGGCCCCAGTGGTGGCAAGGGCAGGATGAGTGTGCCTATTTCTAGACATTCAGGCTGCATACATAGCCATTGGTTGTAGTGGGTCTAGGAGGGTAGATTCTTGGGCCTCTAAGTGGCTTATTCAGGTGCTGGTATGGCATCAGTGGGTTGGGCTGGTGGGTAGGATGTCTGGCCTCTAAGTAGCATACATAGCATCAAAGATAACAGTAGTAGTGGCAGGACAATCCTCAGGCTCCTAAGTGACACAAGCTGATGTCAGTGGTGGTGCAATGGGCTGAGTGGGCCATTTCCTAGGCTCCTACTTGATGTCTGTGGGTGGGTACTGACAGTGGTGGTGGCAGCAGGCTGGGTGGGCCCATCCTTAGGCGCCCAGGAGAAGTGCAGAGGCATACTGTTGGTGGATAGGGAGAGGCAATCCCCAGGCCCCCACATGGTGTGCTTGGGCATTAGCAGCAGATGCACTGGACTTACTGCAGACCTCCTGATGGTGTGCATGTGCACTAGAAGCAGCAGGCAGGGTGGGTTGATCCCCAGGCCACCAGTTGGTGCACTTGAACACTGGGGCTAGGGGTATGGGGAGCACTGGTGGAGTGGGCTTGTCCTCCGGCCCACTGATGGTGTACATGATGCAGGCTGTTGTGGTAGGCAGGACAATCCCCAGTCCCTCTGACAGTGTGCTTAGGCACTGGTGGCAGTGGGCTGGGTCTGATGTCCGGATGCACTTGCATTCCTGTGGCAATAGGAGGAACTGATCCCCATGCCTCTGACTGCCATGCTCAGGTTGCAGTGGTGGCAAAAAGCAGAGCAAGACTTTCCTCAAAGCCCCAATACAGCATCTGGGCAAACTGATCCCAGGCCCATTGAAGACACAGGCAAATTCATGGTGGCCCTGCTATTGGAGTGGTTATCGTCAGTGGCAGCAGCCCCAGGGAGATAACTCCAGATCCTAGCGAGCATTCACTGCAGCTCCCTCTGTCCCAGGGACAGCTCTCCAGTGTGCTACACTACCCTAACTCCTGAGATGTGGAACACTGTGTAGGCTAGAGTGAAGGGGACTCAGCCACACTGCTGCAGGCCCCTGAGTGGATGTCGGGGAATATGAGTGTGGCTCTAGGGATGTGGAGAGCATGAGCTATGGGGCCCCAGGGCAGGATGCAGTCTGGTGGGGTCTGGGCACTCAAAATGGTGCTATGCTATACCTGCTTGGGTCATAGGGAGTGTGTGGGACTCAACACAAGCTTCCTTCATGGAAGAATGCCATCATGCAGACTGCAGGCAACTCCCTGAACTAGTCTCAGGGGCCATGAGGGCCAAGGGGCTCCTCACAGGCAATAATTATTTTAAATTATTTACTAAAATATTTTAGTGGTCAAATTTTAAATGTAAGAAATTATATTTTAGGGGCAATATTGTCATGGCACTATCAGCTGTTCCTGCATTTACAATAATACACAATAAATGCCAATTTTCAGCTGTAGTTGGTAGAGGAATGATTTATTTTCTGGATACTTAATTTTTTTAAGCCATATTTCCCATTCTCTGTAAATCCTTACATTTTCATTAAGATGTAATAAATCAAAGATGGACTCATTCACTGGATCAGAGATGATTTATCATGGATACTGTTTAACATAGTTTTGAAGTTTTCTGTTTTCAAGAAATTTATGTTACAACTTTTAATTTAGTTACACTGGATGAGAAGAATTGAAAAACACATTTAAAAATTCCAGTAGCCTAAATGGAATTAAACAACTAGAAAGAATATAGAATTGTTAAAGTTTACTTTATTTAATATTACAACTCCTAGTGCTTATATAGTTTTATAATTATGATATCTAATATTATTATTCTGTCTTATAAAAATGTTTCTAAGCATTTTTACATTGTAAATACAAATGCTTATGGTAGCTTCAGCAGCACATATACTAAAACTGGAACAAAAGAGATTAGTATACCCCCTTTGCTATACATGCAAATTTATGAAGCATTGCATATGCTTTTGCAAGTTTCATGGTAACCTCAAATCAAAAAACCTACAAGAGATACACTAAAAATAAAAAGCAAGACATTAAAACACACTTTTAGTAAAGGAAAATAGAAAGAACGTAAGAAAGAGAGGACTACAAAACAACCAGAAATCAAATAACACTACAGCAGCAGTAAGTCTTTATCAATAATAACATTGAATGTGAATGGACTAAACTGTAATTGAAAGACAGAGTAGCTGAATATATTAAAAAAATAAAAGCCAACAATATGTTGAGTGCAAGAAACACATTTCACCTACAAAGACACACATAGAGTGAAAATAAAGGGATGGAAAAAGATATTTCATGCAAATGGAAACCAAAAAAGACAAGAGTAGCTATATTTCTATCAGATAAAATAGATTTCAAGGAAAAAAACTTGAAGAGACAAAGAAGGTCATTCTATAATGAAAAGGGGGTCAATTCAGCAAGAGGATATAATAATTCTTAATATATATAGGCACCCAACACTGAAGCACCCAGATATACACAGCAATATTATAAGAGCAAAAGAGAGAAATAGGCTTGAATACAATAATTGTTGGAGAATTCAGCACTCCACCTTCAGCATTGGACAGATTATCTAGACAGAAAATCACCAAAGAAACATTGGACTTACTCTGCGCTATAGACCAAATGGACCTAATAGATATTTGCAGATTGTTTCATCCAACACATGCAAAATACTTATTTTTTTTCCCTCTGCACCTGCATCATTCTCAAGAATAGACCATATATTAGGCCACAAACAAGTCTTTAAAAATTTTTAAACAATTGAAATCACATCAGGTATTTTCTCTGACCAAAATGGAATAAAACTAAAGATCAATAAAAGGGGGACACTGGAAAATATATAAATACATGGAAAATAAACAATGTTCTCCTGAATGATGAGTGGGTCAATGAAGAGATTAAGAAGGAAATTAAAAAATTTCTCAAAACAAATGAAAATGAAAACATGACATATCAAAACCTATGGAATACAGTAATAAGAGGAAAAACAGTAATAAGAGGAAAGTTTATAGCAATAAGTGCCTACATCAAAAAAGTAGAAAAGTTTAAAATAAACAACCTAATGATGCATATCAAACTAGAGAAAGAAGAGCAAACCAAAAATTACTAGAAGAAAAGAAATAATATAGATCAAAGCAGAAATAAATGAAATTGAAACAAAAATATAAAATGTCAATGAAATAAAAACTTGGTTTTTTGGAAAGATAAACAAAATTGACAGCCCTTTAGCCAGACTAAGAAAAAAGGAGAGAAGGCCCAAATAAATAAAAACAGACATGAAAAAGGAAACATTACACCTGACACTGCAGAAATCCAAAAGAGCATTGGAGACTACTAGGAGCAACTATATGCCAATAAATCAGAAAACCTAGAAGAAATGGATAAATTCCTAGACATATACAACCTACCAAGATTAAAACTGGAAGAAATCTAAAACCTGTATAAATCAATAACAAGTAAAAAGATAGAAGCAATAATAAAAAGTATCCCATCAAGGAAAACCCAGGAGCCAATGGCTTCACTGCTGAATTCTACCAAGCCCTCAAAGAACTAATACCTACTTAAACTATTCCAAAAATTTAGGAGGAGGGATTATTCCCAAACTCATTCTATGAAGCCTGTATCACCCTAATACCAAAACCAGACAAAGAAACAACGACAACAAACTGTAAGCCAATATCTCTGATGAATATAGATGCAAAAATCCTCAGCAAAACACTAGTAAACCAAATTCAGCAACACACTAAAAAGATTATTCATCATGATCAAGTGGGATTCATCCCAGGGATGCAAGGATGATTCAACATATGCAAATCAGTGTGATATATCCTATGAACAGAATGAAGAACAACATCCATATGATCATTTTAATTTGATGCTGAAAAAACATTCAATGAAATTTGACATCCCTTCATGGTAAAAACTCTCAAAAAACTGGGTATAGATGGAACTTACCTCAGCCCAATAAAAGCCATATATGACAGACCCACAGCTAATATCATACTGAATGGGAAATAACTAAAAGCCTTTTCTCTAAGATCTAGAACAAGACAAGTATACCCACGTTCACCACTGTTATTCAACGTAGTACTGAAAGTTCTAGCTAGAGCAGTCAGACAAGAGACAGAAAGAAAGGCATCCAATTTCGAAAGAAAGAAGTCAAATTATCCTTGTTTGCAGATGATATGATCTTATATCTAGAGAAACCTAAAGACTCCACAAAATCCTATTAGAACTGATAAACAAATTAGTAAAGTTGCAGGATAAAAAATTAACATACAAAAATCAGTAGCATTTCTATATGCCAAGAGTAAACAATCTGAAAAAGAAACCAAGAAAGTAGCCCCATTTACAATAGCTACAAATAAAATAAAATACCTAGGAATAAACTTAACAAAAGGAGTGAAAGATCACTACAATGAAAACTAGAAAACATTGATGAAAGAAATTGAAGAGGACACATAAAAATGGTAAGATATTCCATGCTCATAGATGGGAAGAATCAATATTGTTTAAATATCCCTACTGCCCAAAGCAACCTATAGATTCAGTGCAATCCCCATCAAAATACCAATGCCATTCTTGAAAGAAACAGAAAAAAAAGTCCTAAAATTTATATAGTACCACAAAGGACCCTGAATAGCTAAAGCCATCCTGGACAAAAGCAAGAAAACTAGAGAAATAACATTATCTTATTTCAAATTATACAGAACTGTAGTACCTAGAATAGCGTGGTACTGGCATAAAAACTGACACATAGACCAATGGAATAGAATAGAGAACCCAGAAGTAAATCCATGAATCTATAGTGAACCTATCTTTGAAGAAGGTGCCTGTAACATACAGTGGAGAAAGGATAGTCTCTTCAATAATAGTCTCTTCAATAATAGTCTCTTTGGCACACCTTTTTAAAAGGAAGGCAGTATTCAACACATAGTTTCTCCAATAAGTGGTGTTGGGAAAACTGAATATCCATATGCAGAAACATGAAACTAGATCCTTATTTCTCACCATATACAAAAATCAAATAAAATGGATTAAAAACTTAAAATCTAAGATCTAAAACTATGATCCTGAAAATACACTTCAGAACAGTGGTCTGGGCAAGGATTTCTTGAGTAGTACCCCCAAAGAGAAGGCAACCAAAGCAAAATTGGACAAATGGAATCACATCAAGCTAAAAAGCTTCTGCACAGCAAAGGAAATAATAAAAAAAGTGAAGAGACAACCCCAGAATGGGAGAGAATATTTGCAAACTATCCATCTGACAAGGGATTAATAACTAGAATGTATGTATAAGGAGCTCCAACTACTCAATAGGGAAAAAATCAAATAATCCTATTTAAAAAATGGACAAAGAATTTGAATAGACATTTATCAAAAGAAGACATATGGGCAACAGGCATATGAAAAAATGCTCAACATCATTTGTCATCAGAAAAATCCAATTCAAAACTACAATGAGATACCATCTCACCCCAGTTAAAATGACTTTCATCAAAAAGACAGGCAATAATGAATGCTGGTGAGGAAGTACAGAAAGGGGAACTCTAGTACACTGTTGGAGGGAATGTAAATTAGTGCAACCACTGTGGAAAACAGTATGAAGGTTCCTCAAAAAACTGAAAATAGAACTACCATGTGATTCAGCAATCCCACTGGGTGGATATCCAAAGGAGGAGAAATTGGTATATCAAAAAGATATTTGCACTCCCACATTTATTACAGCACTATTCACAAGAGCCAAGATTTGGACCTAAAGGTCCATCAACAGAAAAGTGGATAAAGAAATTGTGGTGTATATATACAATGGAATATTGTATTGCCTCAAAAAAAGAATGAAATCCTGGCATTTGCAACAACCTGGATGGAATTGGAAAACATTATGTTAAGTGGAATAAGTCAAGCACATAAAGACCAATCACATGTTCTCACTCATGTGTGGAGCTACATATTAAGAAAAAATTGATTTCATGGAAATGGAGAGTAGAATGATGGTTACCAGCTGGGAAGGGTAGTGGGAGGAGAGGAAAAAGTGCAGGTTAATCAGTGCAAAATATAATTAGATAGTTAGAATGAACAATATGTGATCGCACAACAAAGTGACTATAATCAACAATAAGTTAGGGTATATATTTAAATAACTAAAATAGTAGAATTGGAATATTTCTATTATATAACACAAAGAAATGATAAGTACCTGAGGTGATGGATACTTCAATTACCCTGATTTGATGAATTTACATTGTATGCCTATATCAAAACATCACATGTACCCTATAAATATATACCCATAATAATTAAAAATTAAAATAAATACAAATGCTTAAATGTTGTAGTATTTTCTAAAGTTATGTAACATAAATGTTATTAATATTTGTATTAACTGTCAATCTATTTTCCTATTTACTTAATTTTTTTTTTTTTTTTTTTTTTTGAGACAGAGTCTCACTCTGTTGCCCAGGCTAGAGTGAGTGCCGTGGCATCAGCCTAGCTCACAGCAACCTCAAACTCCTGGGCTCAAGGGATCCTCCTGTCTCAGCCTCCCGAGTAGCTGGGACTACAGGCATGCACCACCATGCCCGGCTAATTTTTTTTTTTACTATATATATTTTTTTAGCTGTCCATATAATTTCTTTCTATTTTTAGTAGAGATGGGGTCTCGCTCTTGCTCAGGCTGGTCTCGAACTCCTGAGCTCAAACGATCCGCCCACCTCGGCCTCCCAGAGTGCTAGGATTACAGGCGTGAGCCACCGCGCCCGGCCCTATTTACTTAATTTTTTAAAATTTTTCATAATTTTTAAGAATTACAAATTATTTTAATAATTTCTCTTCTGATAGCACATAGGATTAGTAAATTTCAACATATAAAACACATAATGAGGTTTTATTCTTTTTCCACTTGGAGTTATCTAGAATGCTTATCCTTTTGTGACTGTCATTATTTTGATATTAACAATAAGTCACAATGATATGCCTCATTTATACTATGAACATTATAATGGTCATTAATATGATGATCACACACTTATTGACTGTAATTATCCTAAGTTCAGAAATTCCAGAAACGTGCTTAAATGGACATTAAACAGCTTATCCTGCCAAAGGTCAAATCTGTATCTGACGCCAAAGAGAAAATTTGGCAAAATTCAAGGGTCAAATATGAACTTTAGAATATTCCTAATAGGTATTATTATTCCTTTTTTACAGGTAAGGAAATTGAACTTATTAAGTGGCAAATCTAAGTGTAAAATTAAGGAAATAAAATTTCTTTCCTTTTACATAAATCTAATGAGCATGGGTAATTATAGCCTGATAAAAATCCCTTTTTCTTTACTCACTTAAGCATTCGGTATGAACTATATTAGTAATTCTTTCAGGCCAAAGTATATCAGGCCATTCATTGACTTAACAAAAATTTTTGGCACACCTTTTTAAAAGGAAGGCAGTATTCAAGGTACTAGAAATATTGCAGTGAACAAAACAATATCCCTACTTTCATGAAACATGTTTTGTTAAGAAGTGACAGGCAATAAACCGTAGGCCAATAAATATGTAATGAGCTGAGAAGAAAACAAGGTAAAGCAATGGTTCAAAGAGTGGAAAGGTATACTATTTTAAATTAATGGTTATAAAATTATCTTTGATAAAGTGACCTTTGAACAGAGACCTGAGCAAAACAAGGGGCAACTTTTAAATCTTTAATATAGAAGTTGTCACTAAAGGTGAAAATGGAATATGTTCTACTCATTTATTTATGAAATGCTTTAGGAATGATTCAGGGAGAGAGATGCCATTGAGACAAGATTGTTCTTGTGGTTGCTTTAATTTAGTTTAGTTTTGTTCAGAGCATTAGATCCCTTTAGGGTGAAATTTACATAAACATAAGCAATATGTGATATTTTTAGTACTTTGAAATTCCTAGGTATTTTCAAAGTGAACCATGAATAGTGACAACTCTATTTCTTTTTCATGGTAAAACACAATACAAATTCGTCACCTAATTAATGACATCTAGATTTGAACTCTCAGTTTCAAAGAGTTTGAAATTCAAATCAACCACATTGGTGTCGGGGAACATAGGAATTACACTAACAAAAACTAGAAAAATATTGAATCAGGAGCTCTTGAACTAATAAATGTCTGACATAAGCCGAAGGCAAAATGTAAACATCACAGAATCCCAGCTCTGTCCGGAGGCATGTACGTACATATAAAATCCAGAATATATCACAAGAATATTTTTAAAATATTTGTAATATTCTCTTTCTTCCCTTCTGTGGTCTGTAAGAAAAACAAAGTTCAATTCTGGTCAATACTGTTCCTATGAATTAACTCATTCATTACTCTATGTTTATTGAGCTATTACAAATGTTGACTATCTAGTTAGCTATAAGCAAATTTAAGAGCCAATATTTTAGGCACCTTATTTATTTCTAAGCATATACATATGATTAAATAGAATTCTTATTCTTCTGAGAGTTTAAAGTCTTTAATGGGTAAGATAACATTTAAATTAATTAAAATTGAAATATGGTAATATAATGACTTTTAAAAAGCAAGTGCTAGATTATTAGCCCAGAGAGGGGAGTTTTTAACTCTCCATGGAAAAGCCAAGGATGGATTTCCAGAGCAGTTCATACTTAGAAACTGTAGTCTTGAAGAATAATAAGGAATTCTTTATACAAATAAAAATGGAAATTGAGATACCGGCAGAGGGAAGATTTCCCAGGCATGGAGATGATACAGTGTTTCACCTAAAAAGTAAAGTTGTGTGCATAATAATCTCATAGGGCCAGTACCAAATCAACACAAATAGGTATGACATACTAACCCATGTGAATTTTATCCTAAAAGTGTTAGGGAAACTTTTAAGTGTTTTAAGGAAGTTAAGTGTCATGTTGATACATCCTTGCCAACACTTGATATTTCATCTTTTTTTTACTTTAACCTTTCTAAAGGGCATATAGTGATATTTAACTCTACATTTCTTTTGTATTTCCCTAGAGACTGGTGTTAACTATTTTTTAATGTGCTTATTTGACATATGCATCACTTTTCTTTGTGAAGCGCACATTTTTAAAATTGGTTTGTTTGTCCTCTTCTTATTAAGGTGTAGGAATTCTTTATACATTCTAGACACAAGTCCCTTGCCTGTTTACATGTTATAAAAATTTTCTCCCACTCTCTGGTGCCTTTTCATTTTTGCACCTGAGTTGTTCTTAGAGTAAATATTTTTAATTCTGATAAAGTCTAATTTACCAATTTTTTATGATTTATACATCTAAATTAAGAAATATCTCCATACCTCAATGTCCCAAAGATTATTTTCTAATTCTTTCATCTAGAAGTTTTATAGTTTAAGGTTTTCCACTTAGGACAATTATCGATTTGGGGTAAATTTGGGTATGGTGTGAGGTAAGTTTCAATGTACAGATCCATACAGATACCATGTTGTTGCAGTACCATTTGTGATAAAGATTTTCTTTTTCCAATCAAATGACATTGGCACCTTTGTCCAAAATCGATTGACCAAATACGTGTGGAGCTATCTCTGGACTCCTTATTTTGTTCCATTGACCTATTTTATATATATATATATATATATATATATATATATGTAGCTTTTTGTTAATTTCAACCTATCTTAATTGTACTAACTTCCAAAAATTGTTCTCTCTATTCTAAGTCTCTTGCACTTTTAAAAAATTTAAGAATCCAGCTTGTCAATTTCTACCAAAAAAACCTGCTAGAATGTTATTAATATCTATAGCTCAATTTGGGGTTGATTGGTATCTTCCAATCCATGAACATGGTAAATTACTCCATTTCTCTAGGTCTTCTTCAATTTCTTTGAGTAGTCATTTGCAATTTTCAGTGTAGAAATCTTCTTATAGATACCTTTTTAGATCTCTCCTTAGTATTATATGATTTTTGGTGCCATTACAGATGAAATTGGTTTTATAATTTTTTTGTTATTAATAAATAAAAATGCCATTGATTTTTGGACCTTGGATTTGCATCCTCAACTTGCCTACATTAATATATTAGTTATAGTATTTTTTTATAGATTGGGATTTTCTAAGTAAATAATTATATGAAATTAAAGACAGTTTTACTTCTCCCTCTCCAGTGTATACCTTTGTTCCTTTTTCTTACTTTATTATAATGGCAAAAATATCCAGTTCAATATTCAGAGGATATAGGAAAGAAAGCATCCTTGTCTTGTAATTGATCCTTTATTTTGAAGAAATTCTTTTAGCATTTATTGTAGAGATGGTCATATGGTGAAAATCATCTTCATTTTTATTTACTTAATTTTTTTTCAAATTTTTACTTTATTTCTTAAAGATACAGTGCAGTTGCTAGATATAGAATTCTATTGGCAGATTTATTCTTCTAAGCTCTTTAAAAATGTGCCACCATCCTCTAGCCTTCATAGTTTCTGATGAGAAATATATAAACTTCCAATTTTTTTGTCTGTATTATGTAATGTGTCATTTTATTCTGTGACTACTTCAAAGTCTTTTTTCTTTATCTCAGATTTTCAGTGACTTGATTATGCTGTCTCTATATATGGTTTTTATGAATATATCTTGTTTTATGTTTGTTGAACTTCTTAAATTTGTATTATCTGGGTCTTTCAAAAAATATGGGAAGTTTTCAACCATCATTTCTTCAATCATTTCTTGTACCTTATCCTTTCCATCATCTCTTTTATAAAATGACTATTTTTCACGTGGTAATGAATAAGTGTCTTGTGGAAATATACTTTGAAACTATATAAATATCTTGTGTCTCCTCATACTCTCACCCACTAGTTTTAGCATCTGTTAATGATTCTTGCTTGCAACAAGTACCACTGAGGTGTTAGCCGAGTGGTTTTAGCCAAATGGTGATTTTCTTTTTTCATTATTTTTCTACATTTATAAATTGTAAGTCCAATTGAAATGCAAACTAATTTGTTGTGAAAGAAAGTAGATCAGTTTTTGGGGGGGACAAAGAGGAGACAGGAGTGGCAGGATTATTAAAAGGCACAGAGAACTTATAGAGGAGCTGGACATGTTCACTATCCTGATTGTGGTGATGATTTCCTGGATGGATACCTGTGGCACAAGTTACGAAATTGCACACTAAACATTTGAAGGTTATTGTATGCTACTTACACCTATGTAAATCTGACTTTAAACAATCCAGCTGGAATTTTTCATATATCTTCTCCTTCACCTAGTCCTGATTTGCAGAAATTGTTTTTCACAAAATTCTTCATTTTATCAAAGTTATATTAAATGATTACTATTTTATATATATTTTATAAGACAAAGAACAATAATTACCAGCATTTTGGGAGGAAAAAATGAAGGTACAATAGAGGAAAACAGAGAAAGGAAATCAGTTATTAAAACTGTGATTTGAGGGCAGCAAGGACTAAAAATGCATGTTGTTGTATGAAAAATTTTGCCTTTGGTTTTGTATTTTAGTATGCATACTCCTAGGAGGAAAAGAAGGAATGAGTTTTGAGTTTTGGAAGTTAAGGAAACTGGATTCCAAGCCCAAAGGTGACAAGTAAAGTGTTCATCATTAAGCTCATTATTTTATACCCTCTGTAAAATGAGATTAAATCTGCTGCTCTCAGAGGGGTTTTTCTCCTTTATTCTAAAACTATGTGATCTGTGCCTCTTGGATAGAATTTATAATGATCAGGAGCTCAAAAGTCATTCCATGAACCTCTAATGTAAACACTTTATTTATGTCCATCCAATTCAATTACATAACGCTTTATGAACATCATGCTGGAGAAAACCACTTATTGGCTCATTATGATGAATAATAGTTTCTCTTAAAAATATCCTACTATAAATAAAATGCATGTTGTAAAAGAATGATAAATTTCAATTACTCTAAATTGTGAATAGAAAATCTTTCATTGAGTATAATAATTCATCAACTCCATTTGATCATCTTAAATAAGCATTCATACATGTGAAAGGAAAATAATCCATTTAAACTCATTAAATATCACAAAACACACAAGATACATTATAATAAATTTTAGAATATTGCTATGAAATAAAATAAAATATGAAAGTTTTATACATTGAAAAGTACACATGGATAGACAAGATGTGTCTTTGTTTCTTTCACTAGGAATTATATTGTGAGTGCTGAAGAAAAGTTATTCAGTGATACTTGTTAAAGCACAGTAAGAAAGATATGATTGAGGACCATTGTGATAGGTATAGGAACACCTGAAATGGGATTTTGTGGTGGAGGAAAAGAGACTTGACTCAACTCGGAATACAGCATTCTAAATGGGAATTTATAGCCCAAAGAACATGGTGGGAATCAGAGGATGGAAAATTACAAAGAGGAAACATCAGGGGTAAGGGAGATTCTGTCTAAACCCACCTAACAGGATTCTTATTGAAGACAGACCAGGGTAATAGGCGTCCCCTGGGGATGGTAGAGGATTAGGAACCTGATCAGATGGTGGTGATCAGATAACCAGGGTGGGGGTCCTTGTTAAACTGACTTAGCAGGGTTCTTTGCTAAAACTGGATTTTACAAGAAAATGCACAGAAGGGATGAGGAGAAGATTCAGAAGCCTGAGTAAATTTTGGTCAAGCAGAGAATTTTTGTCATGAGCAAAAAATAGTGTCGTGAAAGCATATGTGGAAGGAAATGGAATCAAACTGATAGAAAAGCCTCTAAAGCTTACCTCTTAGCTATGGAAACACTATCAGAATGATGACCTTTAACAATTTTTGGTGAAATCATTTTGAAATAACTAAGTTTAATTTAGGAAATGAGTCAGTACTATTATTTTTTAAAAAGAAAATAATTCTTCAAAATAAGACTGCATTAAGCATCTAAAAAGTAATCATTGCATGCAGGCTGTGCACAGCTTGCACTCTGGCAAATCTGTAAGAATTAAATGCTGGACTGTTCAACTACTTCCAAAAATCAATGAGAAAGGGGGTCACAGATGAAGAGCACAGCAATTCTTGTGCATGGATGGACAATTATATGCTTAAAGGAAATGTTTAAATGTTCCACTCTCCTTAGGGAAAGCTCTGCTTCAGAATTCTCACTACATTTAAAAGAAAATTATTTCCTTTGAAAAACAACACTTTCAAAGATTTTCATGACTGTGAACTGGCATTAGAAGAAACCAGCTTCATTCTGTGGATATTTACATAACACTTATTACATAATAAGAAAATAGACAGAGTAAACCATAAGAAGGCAAAGGAAGTGAAAGATAAGAAAGAGACAATACTGAAAGGAAAAAACAAAATGATATAACAGAAAAAGGAATTATCCAGGCCTGTAAAAAAAACTATTATCTATTGGTTCAGACAAACATTTTTGAAATGTAAATGATTCAATGAGTATTTAAAATATCCAACTCTCAGTTATCCCACAGAGAATTATGTATTTCCTAGCTAAATCAGTCCTTGAGGTTTTCATATTGTTTCAAAAGGATGAGAAAAGTAAATTCATTAAATATTTTATATAAATTCTAATAAATCTGTTTGGACCAATCTTTCACAAGAAATGGCTCAATTAATTGATTCTCTAAATGCCTACACATAAAGTGTTACCATTCTGCTGTCAATGATTTTAGTCATTTTAGAACTTCTCAGAATGTTTAACAGAAGTGGGGGTGAGGCTAGAATAGAAATGAAACTCAAACTAGTCAATTCTATTTTATTTAACATCTTTAGCAAAAATAGTTTAGAAGACAAAGGAGATTATGAATTAAAATTGCACTTTCTTACATTTTGCTGGAGTTTTACTATCAACATCATCTTTTCCTTCTATAACTAGGGAAAATGTGTAGCTGTGGTTGTCTCTGAAGCAGTATAGTAGCCTCCCCTTGTGAGCAGTTTCACTTTCCTCATTTCAGTTACCCCCAGTCAACTGTGCTCCAAAAATAAGTGAGTACAATACAATAAACTATTTTGAGAGAGAAAGAGAGAGGGACAACATTCACATAACTTTTATTACAGTATATTGTTATAATTGTTCTATTTTGTTATTAGTGTTTTTAATCTCTTACTGTACCTAATTTATAAATTAAACTTTATCATAGGTATGTATGCATAGAAAAAAACATAGTACATGTAGCATTTGGTATACTATTTGTGGTTTCAGACATTCACTGGAAGTCTTGGAATGTACCTTCTGCAGATAAAGGGGGACTACCATATTCAACATGCATGTGTTATTTCAGTTACATACTGGACCAGAATGAAATTACACAGTACAATTGTACCCATAATAAATGTGGAACAGATTTACATTTATAATATCCGAGACCATTTATTGAATTTCCAGACTTATATGATATCCATTAGTCTAGGTAAGTACCAAAGTGGAAAAAAGAAAACAAAACATACATTGGTCTACTATCTCAGGACGATTAAGAGGCTCTGATGCTTTTCACAATCATTCCAGACATCACCCCACACACCCACCCCTATGTATTTTTAGGTAACCTGACTTCTCAACTCCAGAGCCTCTTCTAGTCTTCACAATCCCCACTGAAGTGTTTCAGCACAGTTTCTCCTCTTAACAAATCCCAGAGCACATCTGTCATAGCTATTAGTCAGCAAAATGTTTACTGAGCACCCACCCATTGTGTAGAATGGATTGCCCCGGTATTTAAGGAAATAGCTAGAATTAGGTCAAATAAAACAGCAGTGTTTTTTAAAAGAAACTTTTTAGTGGTTGCTTGTATTTTCTCTCTTCTTCTAGAGCAATGTAGCTGTTTATTCACAAGAAAGGCAATTTCCCCTTATTGAACCTGATATAGGTATGAGACAGCTATTTACAGTTTACTTCATATTCTGGGTTTTTTTTTTTTTCTCCTGTAAAGTATTTTCTAGAGGCTTTGAAGTACATCTCAATAATGGTTTGTCCTACTATAAGAAAAAATATTTTTACTCTACTTTTGAATTTACTGCTTTATCTCAAGAGCATTAAAAATGTGTAATGACCAAACTCCAGATGTATGTAACTGTAGCTCAAAAGGTATGTAGCTTAAAATGAATGATACTGTGAACTGAGGTATTTAGAGACTCAAATTGAAACATAGCTCTCAAATGTGCAAAAGCCAACTTCAAATAGGCATATTACACTCAATAACTGCTCTTATGACATGAGACATTATTAAACTAATTAAAATTAATACCTCTCAATGTTTTCTTATAACTGTGTAGAAAAGAAATAGTGTTATATACATTTGTATTCATATTCCAAGATGAGTATATATATATTCATTTTTTATGATGAGAAAACAAAAGGAAAATAATTAGGTTATGTAAATATAGGCAGAAACATATTTTTGTTAACATTGTCTCAGATTGTCAGAGTGGATTTGAAGGCTTTTCTTTTTTTTTCTTTTAAACAGTTATAATTTTTATTATAAGTTTTCATAGTTACAAAGAGTTTAATTCCCAGCAGAATATGGATATTGGCATTTTATCTATTTTATCACTTCTTGAAACATTGCCAATGGGATTAAAACACAAATGATTTAATATCCATTATTATCAGTTTTTAAAGATATATTAACAATGTTTTGTTTAATAGCCAGTCAATTAACAGTCACTCAATTCCCCAAAATTAATTTTCATCATAATGTGATATATTTTAGAATAGAAATAGTTTTCTTGATATAATTTATAATTTGTGTCCATAAGCCTCTCTAAATTTTGAAAAATTATTTCAGGAATAAGTTATTATTACAGCAAATATTATTACCTAATTAATATAGACAATGTAAATTTATCATATATCTTAATAAACAAATTTAACACCCTAAAGTGATTATTGAAAACATAGCTCTTTATGAGATGTATTGGACTTTTTAATTATATTGAGTCTGATATCTATATGGAGGCTTTTTAAATACAAAACACAATGTGAAAGTTAGTGCTTTTATTTTTTAAAAGTACTCTCATGCTATATTCCCCATACAACAAAAGCAACCTAACAAAAATTAAAATGAACACAATACATGGCAAAATATCCAAAGTAAAAGTAAGTAAGGAAGAGCTTCTGCTCTCAGACAATCATGGGGTAACCAAAGTGCCTCTCCTGTTGAGGACAGGCTGGGATTTTGGCCAAGCGGTTGATTAACGAGACTGTGCTGCTGACCTACTGCTTGGACTTGAGTACTGGATGCACTTGGTAGCAAGCCAGCTGTGAGTCTTTCAGAATCCAGATGGCAGTGATTGTTTGCCTGTATAATAACATGTAAAGCATATTAAGAAACAGAATTAACTGTGAAGTTACGTATCACAGGTGCATTCGTTTGCTGGGACTGCTGTAACAAAGTACCACAAACTGAGTGGCTTAAAACAACATAAGCTGGCCGGGCGCGGTGGCTCACGCCTGTAATCCTAGCACTCTGGGAGGCCGAGGCGGGTGGATCGCTCAAGGTCAGGAGTTCGATACCAGCCTGAGCAAGAGCAAGACCCCGTCTCTACTAAAAATAGAAAGAAATTATATGGACAACTAAATATATATATATATAGAAAAAATTAGCCGGGCATGGTGGCGCATGCCTGTAGTCCCAGCTACTTGGGAGGCTGAGGCAGGAGGATCGCTTGAGCCCAGGAGTTTGAGGTTGCTGTGAGCTAGGCTGACGCCACGGCACTCACTCTAGCCTGGGCAACAAAGTAAGACTCTGTCTCAAAAAAAAAAAAAAAACAACAACATAAACTTATTGTCTCACAGTTCTAGAGTTTGAAGTTCAAGAGCAAGGTGTTGGCAGGACCATCCTTCTTCTGAAGATGCTAGGGAAGGGTCTGTCCCAGGAGTCTCTCCTAACTTTTGGTAATTCCTTGATTTATAGCAATATAACTCCAGTTTTCACATTGTGTTCTGTGTGTATGTGTGTGTGTGTGTGTGTGTGTGTGTGTCTATGTCCATATTTATTTCTTTCATAAGAACATCAGACATATTGGGGCCCACCTTACTCTACTATGACCTCATCGTAACTAATTATGTTCTGAGGCACCATGGGCTAGGACTTCAACATATGAATCTTTGGAAAACATAATGCAATCTGCAACAAAATGTAAATGTTTTCCTGCAAGCAAAAATGATAGACAGATAAAAATTAATGTATTCTCATACCCAGACATGGAACAGTATCTGTAAGTCTCATATTATTCATACTATAAATCAAATAGTATTATGGTAAGCAAAATGAAGGCCAATTTTTCTCATAAAGTTCCATTTTTTTTGGAAACAGCCATGATTTGCAGATAAGCAGCAAGAATGATTTCAAAAGCTACTTTATATGATTTCCAAGATTTCCAATTCAGTGCCTTATCTATTTAAGAAAAAAATTGACCTTCAAATTGAGGATTGATGGAATATCTGTTTACTAGGACAGTTACTCAATATTTTGAGAGCACAAAGAAAGCCAATCTGAAACTGGCTGAAAGCTATTGCTTTTAGAACAAAAATGATATAATTAGCTCATTGTCACTTCATCCGATGATTTCCTAACTGACAAATCTCTGTAAAATGACTTTTATCAGGATGAAAAAAAAAAAACCCTCTCCCTTTTATAAATAATTTTAGCAAGAATTGTAGATAGACTTTAAAGTTTACACCTGTGATGTATATTTTATAGCTAGGCAACATTAAAGGGAAAATAAAGCACTATTGATTTTCAATTTTATTGTACTTGTATATTTTTTCCTATGCCTTTAGTTTCAAAAGGCTTAGGAGAGCAAAGTTGCCAATTTTTCAGATTAAGAAGGGCCTTTTAAAATATGTATGATCAGATTTTCAATAAACTTAAATTGTCAAATACTTTCAATTCATTTTAATACAACAGACATTTTCAGATTGCCAACAATATGAAACACATTACAGCAAGCAATATGGAAAGTAAAATGGAAAAGAAGATATGATCCCTTGTCCATGAAGAGGCGATATCAGTTAGAGAAACTGAAACAACTGAATTAGAAAATTAAACCCAGGAGTTATCACTATAGAATTAATTTTAAAATATAAAACTTATAGGAATATCAATAATGTAACATTTAACAATGACATGGTGCTTCTTGTATGTAAAGTGCTGTTCTAAGTGCTCTCTTTCTCTATATATACAATCTCAATAACAATATTATGATATAGATACTCTTATTATCTTATTGTATAGATAAAAAGAAACCAAGGCAAAGAGAGACTAAGATGGTTTCTGTGGCTGCACACTTAAAAAGAGTTGCAGTTATGACTCAAACTCTGTTGCATTGCCTGTCCAGAATCTTTTTCTTGGCTATTACCCTGTGCTATGTCTTTACTCTTAGAATCTCTGGCACCTACACACTAATCTGGAACCCACCAAATACAATAAAAAATAGTCAAAAAGATAACAGTGAGGAAAATCCATTTCACCAATCCAAAAACTATTTAAAAAGTATCTTTCAAATTCTGTGAGCTTTAAACCAGATGAGGAGGATATTGGGAAAACTATCAGACGCTATAGGCATGGTGTAGGGGAGGCATTGCTAGCCTTCACCGTAACAAATACCTGCTCAGAACTCACTTAAGGGAGAGATTTCATCAAAAGTCTGAAAAGCCAGCCAAGAAGGACTTCTTACTGGGAATAATGAATCTAAAGGAATGGGTGGTTCATGGGAGAAGCAAAGGATATCCTTGACAAGAGCAAATTCCAGCTGCAGAATAGCAGAGGAGCAGAGCTAATGAAGAAAGGCTCATACAAACCATCTCTGCTTTTCATATTCCATCCTCTGACTCTGGAGAAAAACCTGCAGGAGCTAGGGTAAAGGCGGAAGACAAGAAGCTGTCATTCAGGCAGTCGTGATTCAGAGTCAGGTGAGCAGAAATAAGAATGACAAGGAAAATCTGCCACATGGGGATTCACGCACTGATTTTTTTTTTTTTCCTGAAGGAGAAAATGCCAATAATTATGGAAGATTTGTTTAAAAATTAGTTTACTCCAGATTTATAAATTTAAATTTCTGATTTCCCTGGCTTACTTCCATATCCCATTTCAGAAATGAGTAATAAGCAGCATGGGGCCTATGCCAAAACACATATTTTTTAAAATCAGAAGAAGAATATAATAAGCAAAAAAGTGACCCTGACTGCCTGGATCAAGTCTACCAAATGCTTGTGAGAAACAGGGAGAACACTCCTTAATCTGTGCTGTTAAAATAGCATTACTACTCCCCTATTTCTGGGGCCAAAGGAAGGAACAGTCCCCTCCAGATAGCAGATCCAAAAGGGACCCTTGTAGTCAAGTTAATTAATAAGAATATGGCCTGAATGGCCCACAGTCTCGTTAGCCTGACTAATCAGAAGGAAGGCTGGCTTCCCTATTCGTCTGCAGCAGGGTCAGGAGCCCCAGGTTCCTGGGGCATTCATTTTCACTAGGACTTTCATTCCCAGTTTGTGGTCTCCCCCTCTTTAATCTACCCTATTCTCCTAACTCTTCCCTTCTTTTACTTTGCCCTCAGGTACCAAAGGAAAGCGTGAGCCAGCCAACCCCTCTATCAACATAATCTTTTATTTGACTTTCTCCAAGCCTTCTTATCTAACTGAAATGGCTTTCCCCAAGGGCACTGTGTCCTCTTATGCAAGGGAGGCTATTTACCTCTCTCTTCCCAGGCACATTTGGCTCTGTCTCCCCTCTCTGTGCCCCTTAGTCTCCAGCTAGACAAGCAGGAAGATGGGGCAGGAAAAATGTAAACATGTCTTAAAATGGATTGATGAAAACCCCCAAAAATAAAAAAAAAAAAAGCCCAGTAAACTAAACTTAAATAATAATAAACTTATTTTGACAACACCATCAGGAAATATAATACTTGTTTTAGTTTTTTCCTCTTTTTTAAAAATTCTGATCTCTAAATGGATGAAAACATGGACAGACAAGTTCCTCTTTACAGTGGCCTGTTATCTACTTGGTATGTACTGACTATATTCTTTAGTTCTAGAGCAATGGTAAACTAAAAGCTCGGAAAATTGAAGTAGCCTGATGAATTTCAATAATTTAAAAGAATGAATTAATTTGGTACACTCGCCATTTGAGATTGTGAGCTGAGATTTGGCCTGTTTCCTAAATTGGCTTACTTCAAAAGTCAAACCTGTGACTTTTCTTCCTTTTTCCCTTCTCTTCTCAGATGAGCTCATCTATTCCCACGACTTTAAATACCATTTCTGTGCTGATAACTCAAATATTCATATTACAAGCCTAAATCATTCTCCTATAAACTCTTATAACCAAATGTCTACTTAAAATTTCCCCTCAGGGCCTTGTACACATATGTCCAAATCAAAACTTTTGTTTTCTCCCTACCCACTACTCAAATCAAACCAAGGACCTTGCCCAGGTGTCTTCTATTAAGAAATGGTATTATTTCTCTAGCTATTCCACCCAAATCAAGTGCCCTGAATCAGGAGTCAGCAGACTTTTTTTTTTTTTTCCTGAAAAAAGCCAAATAATAAACAGAGGCTTTGCAAGCCCTATGGTTGCATCATTTTAGCATAAAAGCAGCTGTAGATTATATGCAAACAAATGGGCATGGCCAAGTCCCAATAAAATTTTATTAATGGAAAATGAAATTTGAATTTTACAAAGTTTTTACATTTCATGAAATCTTTTGATTTTTTCCATCATTGAAAAATATAAAAACTATTCTTACTTCACAGTCATATAAAATCAGGTGATAGGACAGATTTGGCCTATGGGCCATAATTTGTTTATCCTGCCTACACAATTACATCAGACTACCTTTCTGACATCTCCTTATCCCTCTTTTCCTCTAGATCAGTATGTCCCTTTAGACTCAGGCCTTGTGCATTCAATCTTATCTTGACTTAGACCATGGCTTTGCTTTTGGTATGAATGGTTTGCTATTTATCCTTTATCCATCCACAAAAATGCAATCTTTTCATAACTTAATTTCTTATTTACCTCCTCTAAAGTAACATTTTTACTCCACCCTAATATCCTTTTCTTATAGCACTTATCACTCTAGGAAATTATACAGATAGTGCCAAGCATATGCATAGCAGTCACTCAATGAAAGAATGACTGAAATAAAATGAAAATTCTCTATACATACACATGAAACAATAAGAATATAGAATTTTTTAAATAAAAAAAATTGGTACATCTTATTAAATATAAAGACTAATCACCCTTAACAAATACATTAGCAAAGTTAATAAATTTCAAGAAAAAAAGAAAGGAATGTATAAGTATCCAGGTAAAGAAAGAAGTCACATTCAAAAGAGAAAATAACAGAATTCTAGGTTAGTCTCATAATTCATTGAAACTTTCAGGATTAGAAAAAAAAGTGCAGCATGTTAAATTCTGGGAGAAAGAAAGCTTAACGCAAGAGTCACTCAAGAGTGTAGGAGACTACAGGATGAGAATGCCAGTGAGGAGCTCCACAGACCCAATGCCCAGCAAAACAACCATAACTGGAAAAAAATTATTAAAAAAATAAAAATAAAGTCTCTCAAATGTTTCCTAAAGGCAAATAGTTAATGAAGAAGCATTTATTCAAGACAATCTACTAAATCTCAGTAAGAACAGTAAGAGTCTGTGGCATTTGAGCAAAGAACCACCCACCTCTCTCTACTCTCCTGCCCATTCGACATGAGAGGAACCACTCGTGGTGGGCGTGGACAAGAAGGTAAAGCTCCCTCTTGGCCCAGCTGCCAGTAAAAAGTAGTTACAGTATCTCTCCAGGAGGGGCAAGCTGCTAGCATTTCTCATCACCCACATTTCATTCCATGTTACAAAGATAAAATTCCAGGCGAAAGCAACTGACTGGTTGAGGGACCCCTTGTCACCACCTATCCCCACTTGTAGGGCGGAGGTTGTACACCAGGTACAGCAGGCCAAGAATACTGACAATCCAGTCACCCTCACTTCAGCTTGCTCACAGGGCAGATGTTCAGCTTTAGAAAGAAAAAGTCAAAAAGATTAGAAGGTAGCACCCAACACCATGCCCAACTCATAAAGCAGGAAGGTCACTCCAAAACAAGTGGGCCACTATTCATGGCCCCAGCTCCTTAGAGAGGTAAAACTATATATTTCCTATTATAGTAGGCTCAAAATATCAATGCTTCTTGAAACTTATATGGCTATAAATTTAAAAATCAAAGATCTGGCCATCAATTTGTAAATCCTTAATCACATTTCCGAGGATGTATACCCGAATGAATTAATTTGATTTTACTCCAAGTCTTACATGCAGAGAGGGAGATTTTTTCAATCAAAATAATCATGCATTCTTAATTATATCATTGTGCATTGCAGATATATTTGATATTCATACATGCTTTTCTTTTAATCTATTCTTATGTATAAAATAAATGCCAGATATGAGGTCAGGAGGATATCAAGACTATGTATCTCTGAGTTCAATGGATATAGTTGATTTATGAATATGGCAGAAGTTCTCAGCTATAGGGTTAGTTGCAAGGAGGGTTTGTTTATATTCAGATGATTATTTCCAAAGGGTAGGTGTCTGTCTACATCTATTTCCTCCCTTAGGCAAGATGATTGCCTCTCTGATATAGCTACCAGGTATATCACTTTGAAGAGTAGCTTGCGGAGGTGATCTTGCCTATACTCAATCTTGGCATCTCTTTGAGGAAAACACTTTTCCTCATTCTCACCTGAAGCAAAAGCATGGCTCACCGATGTTTCCGATAAGCTAAAACCTGATGTATTCAATGGGCTTCTATAGCTGTTCAGCCTCAGCACTAGCTATGCAGAACTGAAAACAAATATGGTCACTCTGCTCAGTGGGCAGAATTCAAGGATGCTCACTTAATTTCCCCAGGACTCCTCTTGATGGATTGTGTTACAGTTTTGCTGACTCTGGCTGTGCCAATTGCCTAGACATTTGGTCTTCCAGCAGCAAAATTAGACTGGCAGATTAAAGATACCCCTCTTGAGGTCCACAAAATATGGAAACAAATTACAGTTGCTGTTCAGACCATCTGGGTCACTCATGTAAATGCCCATGGTAAGGGCCTGTTCTCTGTTAAGATCAACTGGGATGAAGCTACTGAATGAGCCTGCACTTCCCAGTTTGCCACCATTTCTGGCTGTATCCATCATCATACTAAGTATGGCAACACATTTACCATCATAGCCTGGGTACAAAGTGAAGAATTTTATGTCTCTGAAGCAAAAACTATCACTAAATGCTAGATTTATAATTCCTGCCAATCACTGTCCTAATTGTCTCATAACAAGACAGACTATATGGCACAAAATGCTGCCCCTGTTCATTCCTAGGAGATCAACTATATCAAACCTTTGAATCGTTTAAGAGGCTATTGGTAATATTTCATTGATGTTGACACCTTTTCAGATTATGATGTTGTTGGTTTCAATCCAATAAGATGATTCCACCCACATCATTGTGAGGCTTGAAACTAATCTGCACCATGCTTTTGGTTTTCCAGGCCATTTTGCAAAAGTGTGTGTTTTATCACAGCAGCCACTCAACAATGAGCTGATTATCAAAGTATTCCATCTACCTTTTATGCTCCTATGTCCACATATATCTGGTATTATTGAGTGTTATAAAAACCTCTTTAAAAGTCAACTGAAAAAAATTTCTAACAGATGAAAAAGGTGGGGGAGTATATTAATTTATTTAAATAATAACTTATTTTGGCAAACCCATTAGGGTTCTTTGGTTCATATACCCTCCAGTTAACAGCCCAGACAAAATATGGTATAAGGACCACAAACTTAATTCAGATTCAGGCATATAGAAACACTTTTTGGATTAACATGGTCCTAGATCATAAAGATAAAGACCACTTAGTTAAGTCCACTCTAAACCAGTGCTCCCTACAGTGGCCCACATGAGTTAGAATGTACACCTGATCCAGGAGTCTCATGTCTTCTACAAGCATCTTTAAAACTTTGGCAGGCTAATTTTGTTAGCTTACATGTAGAGTAAAGCTCAGCATGCACAAAGTACTTGACATTTGTCTTCTTTGAACCATACATTTTTTTAGCCTTCTTCACTTTGTTATATCTGTATAATTTCCCATTAAAAATTTTAACTGAGATCAATATATTGTTAACGGATATGAAATGATACCATTCCAATCTGATGCTGTATAGTGGCAATTATATTTTCAAATATTAAGCCAGCTTTGCATTCCTGGGGCAAACTCCAGCTGATCATGCTATAATATTATTTTTATGTTTTGCTGCATTTGATTTGCTATTTTTTAGGGTTTTTATGTCTTTGTATTAACCTATGGCATTTTTTCTGTAGTAACTTCATCAAATTTGTTATCAGGGTTATGTTGACTTCATAAAACTCATTAGGATGCATTTCTTCCTCTTTTGTTTTCTGAAAGAGTTTGTGTACGTTTGGCATTATTTTTTTCTTAAATGGTTGATGGAATTCACCTGTGGAACATCAAGACCTGGATTTGTCTTTGTTTTGAAATCATTTTTTAAAAAATTTAATCACTTTGATAGATATAGGATTATTCTAATTTTTTATTTTAAGTGTGTCTGTTTGGGTAAGTTATGCATTTTAAGGCAGCAGTCCCCAACCTTTTTGGCACCAGGGACTAGTTTCATGGAAGATAATTTTTCCACGAACCTGGGGTAGGGGGTGGGGTGGTTTCAGGATGATTCAAGTGCATTACATTTATTGTGCAGTTTCTGTTAATGATAATCTGTATTTACAGCTGCTTCCTGGTGCTAGCATCACCACCTCAGCTCCACATCAGATCATCAGGCATTAGATTATCATAAGGAGCTGCAACATAGATCCCTCGTATGTGCAGTTTACAGTAGGGTTTGCTCTCCTATGAGAATCTAATGCTTCTGACAGAAGGCGGAGCTTATGCAGTGATGCCAGTGATGGGGAGCAGCTGTAAATACAGATGAAGATTCACTTGCTCACCTGCTACTCACCTCCTGCTGTGCAGCCCAGTTCCTAGCAGGCCATGGATGGGTACCAGTCCATTGCCCAGGGGTTGGGGACCTCAGTTTTAAGGAATTTGTCCATTTCATCTAAGTTACTGGATTTATCAGCATAATGTCTACATGATCCCTATTATTATTTTGATATCTGTAGGATCTGTGGTGATATCTGCTCCCTTGTTTCAGTCATGTCTCAGATCTCTCTGCACTACCACTCATCTTCCATTCTGACATCTAGACTTTAACTTCTGTAGTGAAGTTTTCTTAAAAATATTGAGGACTCCTAAAGTTTTTTGTTTATTTGAGCTATATTCATTGACATTATAGTGCTAGTAACTAAAGCTGAGGTATTATTAAACACAAAAATATGCAAGGACACATACCATTAGCCATCTGAGTGGCTATGTTATCACAGATAATGTAGTCTCCAGAGAACTCCACAGTAGACTCATGAGAACATAAAAGTGAAAAAGAGAAATAACATCTTGTCTCTACAGTGATTATTAGGTGTCTCCAAAGAATATGGCCCAGGTATAAACCAGTTCATAAATCATTAAAATTTGGAGTATATATCATGTATTTTATTAATCCAGTAATGAATTGATGGGCACTTGGGTTGATTCCACATCTTTGTGATTGGAATTGTGCTGCAATAAACATTCAAGTGCATGTGTATTTTTGATAAAGTGACTTCTTTTCCTTTGATTAGAAGATACCCAGTAGTGGGATTGCTGGATTGCATGGTAGGTCTACTTTTAGTTTTTGAGGACTCTCCATACTGTTTTCCATAGTGGCTGTACTAATTTGCAGTCCTACCAACAGTGTATAAGTATTCCTTTCTCTCTGTATGCATGCCAGTATCTACTGTTTTGGGACTTTTTAGTAAAAGCCATTCTTAATGAGGTTAGATGATAGCTCATTGTGGTTTTAATTTACATTTCCCTGATAATTAGTGACACTGGGAATTATTTCATATGTTTATTGGATATTTGTCTATCTTCTTTTGAAAAGCTTCTGTTCATGTCTTTTGCCCACTTTTATTTAATGAGGCTGTTTGTTTTGTTATTGCCAAATTGCTTGAGCTCTTCGTTGATTCTGGATTTTAGCCCTTTATTGGATATATAATTTGCAAATACTTTCTCCCGTTCTGTAAGTTGTCTGTTTACTCTGTTCATTATTGTCCTAACTGTACAGAAGCTTTTTAATTTAATCAAGTCACATTTATTTATTTTTGTTGTTGCTGTAATTGCTATTGAGGTCTTAGTCATAAATTCTTTGCCTGGGCCGATATCTAGAAGAGTTTTTTTTTCTACATTTTCTTCTAAAATTCTTATAGTTTCATGCCTTACATTTAAGTATTTTATCCATCTTGAATTAATTTTTGTGAGTGGTGAGACATATGGATCCTGTTTCATTCTTCTACATGTGGCTCTCCAATTTTCTCAGCACCATTTATTGAAAAAGGCTTCTTTTCTCCATTGTACATTGTTGTCTGCTTTGTCAAAGATCAGGTGGCTGTATGTGGACGGTTTTATGTGTGGGTTCTCTGTTCTGTGCCGTTGGCCTATGTCTCTATTTTTGTCAATACTATGCTGTTTTGATTACTGTAGCCTTGTAGTATAATTTGAAGTCTGGTAATGTGATGCTTCCAGATTTGTTCTTTTTGCTTAAGATTGATTTGGCTATTCAGACTCTTTTCTGGTTCCAAATGAAGCATAGAATTATTTTGTCTAGATCTGTGAAATGTGATGTTGGTATTTTGATGGGGATTGCACTGAGTCTGTAAATCACTTTGAGTAGTATGGACATCTTCCTTTATTGGTCTACAAGGTCCTTTTTCTCCTCAGAGCATCATCTACTCTGATGGACATCATGAAGAAGTGAAGACTGGTCCAAGTTAGACCCAAACAGCTCAGGGGGATGGTCAATAGAGTCCTCTGTTCAAGGGACCCTGGCTCCAGGCAACCACAGTCAGTCACTTTTTACCCTAACAAATGTCTGCAAGCCAGGGCTTCATGTCTTGTAACACTCCCTTACCCCAGCATTAGGAAAAACACTGCTAGATGTTAATTCACCAGCCCTGAGTGTTTGGAGGGCTAGAAGGGGAAAACAAGTTTAGGTAGTCGGTATCTGTTTTCCTCAGGTCTTCTCAAGTTCAGAATTTCTGCACTGTTCTAATTTTATTCCTGAGGACATCTGGGCAAGGGTTTTGAGTATCTCTTATTTCTTAAGGCAGTGGTTGTGGAAAAGCATGAATAGAACTTGACAATTTTTTTTCTTTTTTTTTTTTTACTTTATACTCACACATCCATGCTGGGTTTTCTCCTGGCTCAGGTCAAGGCCACTGTTTATATAAACAAGTTTGAAAAGTTCAAACCCTGCTACTGAAGAGTTCTGAATTTTCTATCTCTCTTTCAACTATTTTAAAATGGAACTTCGGCCAGGGAGCTAGTTAAGATATAAATTTTATAAGATTAAAGCTTTTAATTTGAATTTAGATATAGAAAACATTTTAATAAATTCTTAGCTTGGGTTCATATATAATTAACCGTACTGAAAATATTTGAATACCATTGATATCTGAATAACACAAATACATTGTCTAAAATGATTAAATTTTGTTAGCTAAAATTGAATACTGTGGAAATTTAAAATTATTTTGTGCACTTTTATATTTCATTGGCTTTCATAAAATTCATTTTTATGGAAACAATTTCAGAGATTTTTTACTCTTTCCATGAACATGTTTTGTGGTATTTAATAAGGCAAAACACAAAGAGAAAGTTAGAGGCCATGTTAGCCAGTTATTCAACCACTATGTAAGATAGACAATGAAGCAAGGATTTAGCAGCTATATTGCTATATAATAATAGGCAATAATTGTGAAGGCTTTAACACCAACTGACAATCTTTGCCTGAGTTAACATATGCCTAAAATGAAACTTGATAGATTATATAGTTTGAAAATCCCCATATTTAATACTTTGCCTTTTTTTAAATCTAGCTATGTATTCAACATTGTGTCTAGGTGGTATTGTGGCAATGTTTTCATACTCTTCATACCAATCCCTCCAAGTTATTGGAATTGGGACTTTTCTCCTAAATTTTAAAATGTGGAAATTATGCTTTTCCCATTCAGAATGTTTTCTCTCCACTTCATTAGCCTCTTTACGATTCTCATTATTTAAATTATATTCTTATTCTTTCATTGGTTTACCACACCAGGAGCTAAAAATACTAATTATTTATCCTGGTGTTCTTCCTTCAGTTTACTGAGTTCCCTCAAGTATGTTATAATTCACCTTTAACCATGCATGGTTTGGTATTTCTAATAACATCTTTATGTCAAATCTTCTTGACAGAGACAAGTCATTATATTCTGAATGACATAACAGATTTTAACCATTTTGGTCTCTAGTAAACTATCACTCTGTTGTTGAGCTGTTAGGTGTAAGAATCTGTTCTGTAATTACTTATGCATATTTCTTTCCAACTACATGGATTAGAAGCAGTTCTTTCCAAGAGCAGTGTCCCCGCAGGCCTACCATAAGTCTCTAGTGTGTTGGTAGTGGGAAGAAGTGACATAAAACAAATCAACATGTGGATCCTTTTCCTCAGCACCTTCCTTGGCTAATGCCTAGAAACACAGGGAACAGTATTTTCCCCCAGGAATCCTAAAGCTCTCTAATGAATATGGGTCACAGATGCAAATTTCAACAGGCATTTTTTGGTGGAGGGAAAGTTGGAAGAGAGGTTCAGCAATTCATGATTACATTACTATCCACCCGGAATACCTATTCTAATCCATACTTTTGATTTTCAAATAGCTAATTCTGAATGATTATGTAATATTTTCCATCATCGTATCTCTAATAAGCATCTCCAAACATCAGAAAACTAGCTGAGAACAGTAAAAAAGAAAAAATGGTTAACTTAATCTGAATTCTCTTTGGGGAGTAAAAATAAACAAAAAATCAAAGCAAAAAATATTTTGGGTAAATAGCCAAATGAAATGGATTACATGTAATGGTGTCCCAATCTCTGATTACATTCATTTTTTAATACTAAGAGCTTAAATACAGGCATAACTGCAGTGCTAAAATATAGGTGTTAGGTTTTCCCTGAAATATTGTTCTGAGACTAAATAAAGTTTTGATTAAAGAGTTATTCCAGTCAAGCTGTTTTTACTCATTCATATATTGATAAACTTTACTTCATTATGTCTCTTATAATGACTACTAGTGGACTCCTAGGTCATGCATGAAAAGTTCTTAGATAGCATAATAATTAGTACCTGATATCAAATTATAAACTATCAATAAAGGAGGCAAGATGGTAGAGAATGAAAGCAAGAACTTGAAATTTGAAAGACTAGATTTCTATCCTTAAATCTGTAACTAAAATTATGAGTGAGCTCATAATTATACAAGATACCATCTCTCTTGGCCCTAGACCCACCATGGGTAAAAGGATGGTATAGAATTAGATTAATCATCTGGGAAGTTTCAGTATGAATGTTTTATAATCTAATCCAAGGTATCTGTTATTCTGTCTAACGCAGGTCATTTACATCTAATCTCTAGATACAGAATCCCAGGAAATGGGTTCTTTGCTGGACTATAAACTTTCCTGGCACCCTTACAATCACACCATCTATTTAGTCACTTTCTTCACCAGAAATTAATTCATAAACAAGACTCTTTGGAACTAAGCAATACTCTTTATGATGTAAAACATGTTAAAAAGGAAAGAAATATTCTTTGGACTTTGGATATGTGCAAATTATGTACATGTGAATCCTTTTTAATGCGTTTCAACTCTGACAATCACTTTATCTAAGTGATTTCTTCATCTGTAAAATGGAGATTATACCATATATATCACAACATTAAACTGAGAATTAAAAGAATGGATGCACTTTACATTTCATAAATGTGCATATGCTATCTTTATGCATTTTTACATTCTCAGTTCATCAAAATGAAAATACTTTGTTACTTCCAAATTTTCATTTTTTTTCAGCTTGGTTTTCAGGAGTGTTTTATTTCTCTAGGATGTTCATTTTTCAATTGAAAGTGCAGCATATAATTTAATATATCATCTCATCCCAAATAGCCTATTTGCAGTTGTGTACTTTTGGCACAACTGCACAGAGCTCTCCACTATAAATGTCACCTATGATAGATACTATTGGCTATCAGGCCACTGGCATCTCTGGCCCATGGAGTAGGTCAGCAGGCAATTTTGCAGAGTGTCTGTGCTATCTACAGGAAGAACTTACTCAGCAGCAATACCAATCACTTTTACTTAAAATTTAATTTGTATGATGAGTGCTAAAGCAAGTTTTTACTCTTACCACCACATCAATAGCTTCCAAGAAGAAACTTCAGAGGCATAAACAAAAAGGAAATGAAGGGGCAGAAACCTAATAGGAAACAGACAGTTTGAATGTGAAAGGCCAATTTCTTTAACTTCTGTGACTGTCTGAGGCAGTCCATGTACAAGATTGACTATGGCAGTAACTATGTCATAGGTTCTTTTTCTTTCTCTTTTTCCTTTTAAAATGGCATTCTTCCTTAAAAGTGACAAGAAATACTCTCTCTGATACTGAAAACATAAGGCATACAGAACAAACACAGCCAAGTTTAGAGACTAATTCAACTATTAAGTCTATAAATCAGAAGACTCTTTGAGTAATCTTCACAAGGAGTGACATGTACTGTTTATTTACAGCTTTAAAAGATGAAATTGAGCAGTGTAAAATCATTAGAGGGGACAACTTTGGAGCATTGGAAAGGATAAAAGGAGTAATAATTGATCAAGAGATGTGGCAAGTTATTGAAAGTGAGGCAGTCAATGAAAGTGTCTACTTTGTGATCTTGACTATAATTTTAAAAGTGTGATTCACATGCAACATGTTGGGTTTTGACAGTCAAGTCTGTCCAAATGTATTCTTTTAAAAGTTTATTTTGCTATTGCAGGATTTAACCTGAATTTTAAAGAGCTGAAAATAACATCTTTATTTTGTTATAACAATATTTTCCCCATTTTCTTGTAACTCTTCAAAGCAGTTGGGGAACTCTGTATGTAATTCAATTGTTAAAATTTAGATCAGGAAGATTGACATGAATTAAAATACAAAATTTTAACTAATTTACTAAGTTACATTCTAAACCCGAAGATTTTATATGGCTTTTTCGCATCTAGGATTTATATTGTAAAACAATGAATTGATTTCATTAACCCAGTATACATACTACATCTGTTCTATCCCAATGTCTGAAACAGACAGTAATGTTTTGATGTGTTTGTTGAATTTTTTAGTGATCTTACAATATATTTCTGTTTAAAATGGTGGCAAATGATTTTTCTTTAATTTAGCATATAGATAGTGACTTCATTCTTTTAAGTAATGATTTTATTATGTGTAATAACTATGCTTAATGTTCAGAAAAAGTGAATCCTTTATTTTTATATTAAATTTTCTAATTTTTATTTAAGCTGTTTGTTATAAAAGGTAATTATTATGTGTTTTTTAATTTATTTGCTTTTTATTTCTTTACAAAAGTAGGCCCTCAAAACATCATACTTTTGGAATATTGATTATAGTCAATAAGGTAAAAAGTACTCCACTTAGAGTACAATACTTTTTAGTCATTGGGTTTTTAAAATTTATTAAGATCTAATATTTACCCTCAACAAAAGCTTCACAGTGCATATCTAAATTAATGCTGATTCTACTTATACCATTAAAATAAATGGGTTTTCCAACCTCTTTTTAAAAGTAGTCTAATAAAACTGATTAAGTTATCACATTACAATCTATTGGAACAGATTCATGATTTGAAACATAATCCCTACATTAATTTCATGTTACTACATTAAAACTTATTAGCTGAATATCTGAGAAAGAATATAGTAAATAAAATAGAAGAACGCTTTTATTTTAATCCATTATCAAAAATTATTCCTTAAATATCGTCTTTTTGCAGCTTCAGGCAATATTGAAATAAACTGAAAATCATCTATTTCTCTATTTTTTTTAGTGTCCTAGGTGCTTTTTTTCCCCTAGATATCATGTATCATGGTATGGAATAATACTATAATTGAAGAAGTTAAAATAATGAAATTAAATGATATTGATACTGAGAATCTCTTTTAAAAACTATTTTACTATGGATAGGACCAAATTGTCATCTTTGAAGCTAAGTCCTTAGCCACAGTCTCACCGATCACACAGAGACCTGGGCTGGTTGAGTAGCATGTTGGAATCAGGTAATTATCATGGTGAAATTCAGACTTACATATTCAGAAATGTGGTGGGATATGAGTCATTTGGTTGTCTTAGGGTGGTACAACAAGGTAACCAGGAGGCCAAAGGAAGCCAGAAGTTAAGCAAAGACTTGAACAAAACTGAGGCTTAAAGAGTAGTAGTCAAGACAGTTAGTTTTGTTCTGTTTACCCCTGAGAAGGCTTCCAATCCTAAATAAATCAAAATGCTTTCTCATTAGCAGAGATTTGGTCACAGTTGGGGCAGAAGATGCTTATTCAGTGATTTGGAGAGAAAACTGCTGATTTTGGCATACACTCGGTTGTACATTTTTGAGATACAATGACTCGTAGCAATCTGCTGAGTGACTTAGTCATCCACAGCTTGTGGTTTGCACCCTTTAACTTTTGAGGTATTTTCATATTTGCAATAATTAATTCATTAATGATCTGTACTTATTTGTTATGATTTGTTGTCTGCAGACATAGCTTCAAGGTGTGAGAGGCTGGTTTTGTCAGTTTTGTCTGTCTTTCTGTCTGTTTCTAGCATAATTCCCAGCCTATAAAAGGTATTTAATGCTGATGACCAAATAAAGAAAAACTGACTCCAAAGGCTTTCCTGCTGCTACATATGATGTTGGAGCTAATAGAACATATATTTGAATCCCTAAAAGTCATCTCCAGGGCAAGGGTTTTCTTAGTTTCAGATTCTTGTATTAGAAAATGTAAAATATTTTCCCATTATTATATTATTTCAGTAAGTATGAATTGTAATTTAAAAACAAAATCCAGTTTATTCAGTTGGATGCTGATTAAATGAAGTTTTATCGAATTACTGCAATCCTACCTTTAAAATTGAAAGTATTATCCTAAAATTCAATGAGGATGTTAATCATTCATGTTTATTGAACAATATCAATGTTTGGGCCCTTTCAGATGACTTTTCATGCATTATCTCATTTAAGAGGGCCACATGAGTACATTTAAAATTCGACATATGGAAGAAGTGAATGAGAAATAATGGAAATATATTATGTGTATATCCCACTTCAGTGGGTTCACAATGCCTGGAAAGTTGTGCACATATGTAGGTCATTATGAAAAATAAAACAATGTTATTTAATATTGATTATGAGCACATACAGCATACAAAGTATGATGTGAAATATTTCCTTGCTCTTCTAATAAATCGCTTTTTTTTGTCTGTAGAATCTTCTTTGAAAGTGTATCTAAGAATGTTCTTTTAGTGCCTCAATTTCTATTCCCTACTGCCAAGCACATCTAAGTCTTTTCCTTCTTTCTGTATTTTGTCCCATTCTTGCTTAATGTAGATCTAGTTCTGTCTTCTTTCTGGAAGGAAACAGATTTGGCTGAGCAAGAGGGGAATGCCAAAGTTCTCTCACTAAAGCAAGGCAAGTTCCTGAAGTTCATATTGTTAATAGTAACTCTTTTTTGATGCATTGCTATGCTGAATGCTTCTCCCTGACATCCTACCAATGAGCCCCTTCCCATGAATGTGAAAAAAGAAAGAAAAGAATGAGGGGAAATGAAAAATTTTCTCTATCCTATTATACCCATTATGTAATCTTTAAAGGAATCATAAGAGGTAGATTAAACCCGAGAGGTTTGAAAAGTACTCTAATGAGCTCCTTGTTGTTCTTAAGAATATTGTGACTTCTGGAGTAGCAGAATCAACCTAAATGCATGTTTCCATGAAATAAATTAGTTCACGCACGATCAGTATGTGGGGGGTGATGTCAATAAAATGCCAAATTGCATGGGATCGTATATGATCTCCCCCCTCCAGTGTTTTCTTTACCAAATAATAGCACTTAAATGCAAAGCAAATTAATAGAAGCTTCAGAGAAACATAGTATTATACAGTGTGTCTACTACTTATTGCAAGTTACTCCCCTTGGATTATGTATTAGAAATTACCTCCAAAACTCAGTCTCCTAAAACAACAAACTTTTTAAAAAAATTTTAATTCACAACTAAAAATTGTGTGTATTTTTTGTGTACAACATGATGTTTTGAAACATGTATACATTATTGAATGGCTAAATTAAACTAACATATGCATTACCTCATTTTTTTAAGGTTAGAATACTTAAAATCTACTTCTTAGTGATTTTTTAGCATACAATACATGTTATTAACTATAGTCACCATGTTATAGAATAGGTCCCTTGAACTTATTCCTTCTAACTAAAATTTTGCACCCTTTGATGAACACCTTCTCCCTGCTCCCAGCCCCTGGTAACCACCATTCTACTCTCTGCTTATGTAAGTTCACCTTTCTCAGATTCCATATATAAGTGAGATGATACAATATTTGTCTTTCTGTGCCCAGCTTATTTCACTTATCTAGGTCCATCAGTGTTGTCACAAATGATAGTATTTCCTTCATTTATAAGGCCAAATATTATTCTATTGTATATATATGCCACATTTTCTTTATCCATTCATCCATTGATAGACATATATGTTGATTCCATAGCAGGAACTCAAACAACTTGATAGCAAGACAATAAATAACACAACTAAAACATGGGCAAAGGAATGGAATAGATATTTTTCAAAAGGAGACATACAAATGTCCAATGTGAATACGAAAAAATGCTCAACATCACTATTCATCAGGGAAATGCAAATTAAAATCACAATGAGATATCACTTTACACCTCTTCAAATGGCTATTGTCAAAAAAACAACAAGTGCTGGTGAGGATGAGAAAGCGAACCTTGGTACACTGTTGGTGAGAATATAAATTAGTACAGCCATTATGGAAAACAGTATGGAAGTACTCAAAAAACTAAGAAAACTACCATATGATCCAGCAATTACTCTTCTGGGAATTGTGATCTGAAAGACCAAAATAAACACTCTCATATCAACTAAGGTGGACCCTAAGGTTAAGGAGACAAAAGTTACATACAGGCCCAGGGTTCAGGGCTTGGCTGGCATGGCAACTCCCTAAATTCCTATGGCTACAAGAAAAAAACACATTCTTGGTAAATCATCAGGTCCCCCATAACTCTCATTTACAACCCAGGCCACTACACACTGATTGGACAGAGGACTCTAGCCTTAACAAACATTCTTTTCTGATAAGCAACTGCAGACCTTAAGCCAGTTTCAGCCAGCTTATAGAGCCTGAACTCAAACTGTCTTTTTGTCCTATAGTTCACCTTTTGACATGAAGAGCCAATTCCATCTCATTTTAATGCTAAAACCCACCCCAAAGTGAACATGGGATATATGAGTGTGTGTGTATGTATGTGTATTTACTTATTGCACACGCGCCCTGCTTCCCTCATGAATACGTATAGCTTTCCCCCAAACCTGCTGAATATTTATGACTCTATTGTGTAATACTAACTCTATGAGGAATAAAGCAAAACCTGCCCTTTCCCTATTTGAAGAGAAAGCACCTTTGATCTGTGCCAGAGCCTATCTCTTGACAGTTTGCAAACTGGTATCATTCTCCTTTCTACTATTTAGCCATCCTGGTGGTCTTTTGGATGGTTGTATATATCTTAAGGAACTGAAATTAATATGTCCAAAAGATATCTGCCCTCCTATGTTTATTGCAGCATTATTCATAATAGCTAAGAAATTTTTCTAAAAGCAGTTTATTTGGTTCAGGAATACAGTACCTGTAAACTAGGTCCTCTGGCTCAGAATCACTCACAAGACTGTCATCAAGGCATCAGCTGGGAATGGAATCATATCAAGGGTCAACTGGGGGGAAATTTATTTCCAAGCTCACTTCCATGGCTGTCAGCAGGTTTCAGTTTCTCATAGGCTTTTGGCCTGAAGACCTTAGTTCCTTGCTGGCTGTTGGCTCAAGATATCTTTCCACATGGCCTTTCCCTAGGGCAGCTCATAACATAGCGAGCAAATGCAAGAAGAAGAAAAGGCAAGCAAGGCAGAAGCTAAGCTCAGAAGCATCATCCTATCACTTTGCTGTATTCTCTTCACTAGAAGAAAGTCATTAAGCCGAGCCTACACTTACAGAGCATGGATATCAGGAAGCTGGGTCATAGGAGTCATTTTGGGAATGACTACCATAGTTATGGAGAGATTCTTTCAGACATTTGCACACTTTACCCTGACTCCATAATTATACAATCCAAATTCTTTTCTTATTATCCTGCAATAAAAATAAGTAATTGTTTTTACTATGAAATTTAAATGTTTTATATTATCCATGCAGTGATTCTCTAACCTTAAATTTCATCACAGGCACCTGTAAAGCTTGATAAATCATGAATTGCTTGACCCTGCTCTAGAACTTCTGATTTAGTGGGGTGAGAATGTGCAATTCTGACAACTTTTTGGGTGATGCTACACTTAATCTTAGCCCAAAGGCTGAGAAGCGATCTGGGTGATGCTAATGCTACTGGAACACTACAGCACAATTTCTTTATTTATTAGGAATCTATTAGATCATTAAATATGAAATGTCCGATTTTGAATCAACGTTTAGTTTATTATATCTCAAACAAGAAGCAGTACAATTAATCAAAGTGGATGCCTAAACTATTGACACATTTTGCCATGTTAATGGTAGCTTGCTCATGCCAGCAGGGAAGAAGCCTAGAGAGCAAGTGGCAACAAAATAGTGAAAGGCATTTTCCACAGCTTGTTGAGAAGTGAATATTTTTCCTTGCAACAAGTGGTCCAAAGCCTGGAAGAAGTGGTAGTCAGTTGGTGCAAGGTCTGGTCAATACGATGGATGATAGAGGGTTTCCAAGTCCAGCTTCTGTAGCTTGAAGAGCGTTGTTTTTTGTGACATGTGGTCTTGCAAGAGAATTAGCTTGTCTCTGTTGACTAGTCTCAGCTTCTTAATCATAAGCTTCCTCATCATTTCATCCAATTGTTTGCAGTAGACATCCACTGTAATCAATTGACCAAGTTTCATAAAACTGTAGTGTATAGTACCAGTGCTGGACCACCAAACAAACACCATTAGCTTCTTTTGAAGAATATTTGGTTTGGGACTATGTTTTGGCACTTCACCTTTATCCAACCATTGTGCTGAACACTTACAATTATCAAAAAGAATCTATTTTTCATAACACATAACAATACAGTGTAGAGAAATGGTTTGCCTTTATGTCGTGACAGCAAAGAAAGGCAAGCTTTGAGACGATTTCTCTTCTGATGCTCGTTTAATTCATAGAGAACCCATCTATCCAGCTTCTTTACCTTGCCCATTTGTTTCAAATGGTCCAGTATTGTTAGAATAGCAACGTCAAACCTTGCTGCAAATTCACACATAGGTTGAGATGGATTCACTACCCCTATAGCTTTCAGCTCATCATTGTCCACCTTGGTCTCAGGTCTCCCACGTGGCTCATTTTCAAGATTAAAATCACCAGAATGGGACTTCTCAAACCATCAACGTAGTGTACATTCATTAGCCATGTCTTTTCCAAACACTCCATTGATATTATGAGCTGTCTGTGCTACCTTGGTTCCATGATGGAACTCATATTCAAAAATAATATGAATCTTTTGACTTCTTTATGGTTTCAGAAAAATTGCTCTAAAAAATTTTGAAATATAATCACCAGCCAAAACGTACATTTGAAAGAATGAGGATGTACCTTATGATAAAAAAAAAATAAGAAAAAAGAAGAGGCATCAAAGTGAAATATCAGAGATATCAACTGTCAAGTTTAGTACTTAAGGAAATTGGACATTCCATACTTAATAACCTAACATCATATCTTTTGAACTGTGTTAATATTTTAAATTGGTACCGTCATTGTTTTTGTTTTGGCTCTGGTTGTAAAGTGCATAAGTTTGAATAATCTACACAACCCTATTTTTCCCATAAGTCCTGATATTTTTAGTGTCTGATTTTTCAAAAAGTGTATTTTTTTCAATAATGCATACATTTGATTACAGTATTATCATTTGTGTCAAGACATGATTTATTGAAATATTTTGAAAAAGAGATTTATCTTATGGATGATGAGTAAGCATTTGAAAATGAAAGACCATAAATTTATTTCTAACTCTGTGAGGGAAGAATGATTAACTCAGGGAATGTCAGTCCCTGCCATAATGAGTCTAGGAAATATCTTTTGTTTTGCCATTCAAGGAAAAAAATAAACAGAAACTGAGACATCATAAGAGATGATTCTTTCTTATATATTACAGGCTTATAGCTATGATCCTTTTGGAAAATGAAAACACTGACAAACTTTATTTAAAGATTTTTTCCTTTTTATTTTGTTATCCTGTTTTATGTACAAGGAATTTTAATCCTTGCTCCTGAACATTCTTGGAAAATATAGGCTTAGAATCTAACATTGGGCACATAACTGCAAAATTTAAAATGATCTTTTTCTAGGTCTTTGTAGTAAGTACCCTCAAGTGGTGCTGACCCTGGCTTTAACTGATAGGTGGCCTACTCTAGGGGCACAATCACTGGAATGGGAATAAGTCCTGCATTCATGTCTCAGCTCATTTGTTAAAATTTGTTGCATGACTCTATAAAGTTACTCGATTTCACTGGGACCACTTTTATATATCTGTAAAATGCTATAATAAAATAATTCCTTTTGCCTTGATTGTCTTAATTAGCCTATAAAAGTAGCCAATCAAGCAGAATTATTTTTCTTTTCTGTGAAGGTAGGTGAGCTGGGCAGTTGCAAGAGGGGGTGGGATGGGGAAGTTTTCACTGTAGAGTATACTGACCTTATAGAGTTATCTGTAAGGATGAGATAGAGAATGATGCAACTTAATCTTTGTGTGACATCAGGTGACTCTGAGTTTGCTGAGAATGATAGGAGTGAGAAATTTAGAGAATATGATGAAAAATAACCTTGTTTTGACTAAAAGGATACATTAGAATGTTACCCATATCCACTAAGAAATAAATGTATTTCTATAACTAAACAAAAGATGAATAATTTTATGAAATATGTTTAAGATTAATTAATTTTTGCATATATCTGTAATACATTGATCAAACTTAGAGCATTTTTTACATGATTTCTCTGTAGAATTTGCTTAGTTTGATGCCTAGGAGTGTCAAATGTAGGGCCATTCTAAAATAATTGAACATTTCAAAAACTTATTACATATAAATGTAAATATTAAATATTAATATGCACCAAATTCCAGCTACCAATATATTTCTCAGTTTTGTTTGTTGGAGTTGCTGGACTTAGTTTTGCAATTATTCAATGCAAGGATCCTTTTAGGTACAACAAAAGTGGGTAAAACCTCCTCCAGATTGAAACGTCACATTTCTCATTGGTACAAAGAGGTGAAGCAGACAGAATATATCTGAAAAAGAACAAGCTTAGGATGTTCAAGTGTCTCTGAGGAATCTGTGCATCAAATTTGTGTTGCCATTCAGGGAGGTCCCAAAAAAATCGACAGTGAACGTGTGCTATGAGCTAGGCAATCTTCAGATTGATCTCTGGTACACTCTCATATGCAGCCTCATTAACAACACCTGTAGCAGGCTTTGAAGGGTCAGAAAAGACCAAAGGATACAAATTCTACTGAAATTTTCAGAGTTAAATGGAAGATTAAAATATTTTTCAGGTCACATCTTCAGTTATGAGGTTGCATTTTCTGTATGCAGAAATGTCAGTCATCATCATGCCAATTTAGGACACAGAAAAACCAATCTGTGTTTGAAAAAATTACAGATTCTCCAAAACTTAATATTTTCCTTTTTTGCCATATGAAACACAGGAGTCTTTCTGGACTATATATTTTGCTAAAGACATGATAACCAGAATCATGTAACTAGATAAATAACTATAGTTTTTCTCATGCTCAAAATGTCATGGACAACTTCATTTTCCGTTAAGTTAGGGCTCTGCCTCACTTCCTCATACCCTGGAGGTTTTTAATGAACCTTCCAAGGTACTTAATTGAGCAGGTTGTTCAAAATTTTCCCTTCTCTGGAGCAGAGATGTCTAGATAGAACATCATGAAATTTAGTCTAATGGGGGTGATAAGAACTTTGTGCCATTGCTACCTCGTAGCATTGAGGCAGCGCAAAAATCAATCGTAGGTTTTTCCTAAAATGGTGGTTTTTCCACCATTAACAGTGATGTGAAACATATGGACTGAGACAAAGTTCTTTACAGGTTGATGAATGTCATGTGACCCTAAGAGAACATTTTGATCAATTTAAGATTGTAGAAATAATGATGATACTTGCTGCTTCACCAATTGGTTTTCATTACATGGTCATACATAAACTCTGTAATATAATTATGTATAACTACTGGGTTTTTATATTATTCTTAAGTATTTGTATTGCTTATTAAAATTTTTTGAAGGTGACAGAGTGTTGGCTTTAATTAGAAAAATAAATGATAGATATTTATCTATCAGACTTCAGTCATGTTGCTTCGCATTCTCTTCCTGCCTTCCAGATTTGCCTTCTTCTTTCTGTTAATTATAGCTCTTTCCGAACTTCTAAGTGTGGAAAATCATCCAGGCTTAGTTTTTGGATCTTTGGTAATCTTTCTCCAAATTCTCTTCTCATCCAGTTATATGAATTTAACCTCTGTGCAGATTACTTTAACATTTTTACCTTAAGATCTCTCTGCTGACATGCAGTCCCATATTGTTTAAATTTTCTGCCACTTAGTATGTTCATGTCCCCTCATCATCTCACATTCAGAAAGTCCAGAATGAATTTACTAGTGTCTATTAAAAAATCTGTTAGTTTTCTTAATGTCTCTGCTTTTCCTTCAACCAATAAGACCTAAAATACCACACATATTTTTATTTTTTTTATTTTTTTTTTTTATTTTTTTTTTTTTTGAGACAGAGTCTCACTCTGTTGCCCAGGCTAGAGTGAGTGCCGTGGCGTCAGCCTAGCTCACAGCAACCTCAAACTCCTGAGCTCGAGCGATCCTCCTGTCTCAGCCTCCCGAGTAGCTGGGACTACAGGCATGCACCACCATGCCCGGCTAATTTTTTCTATATATATTTTTAGCTGTCCAGATAATTTCTTTCTATTTTTAGTAGAGATGGGGTCTCGCTCTTGCTCAGGCTGGTCTCGAACTCCTGAGCTCAAACGATCCGCCCACCTCGGCCTCCCAGAGTGCTAGGATTACAGGCGTGAGCCACCACGCCCGGCCCACACATATTTTTAGTACTATAATTTCATAACAAATTCTTTTTAAAAAAATTATCCCTAAGGTGCTTTAGGATCTGCCAAATTTGGGGGTGCTTCCCCAATTTGGGCTAGCTTATGATTTCTTCTTAATAAGATGAGGAATTCAGTATGCTGAATGGCAAATCTCTCAAGGGTTTCACATACCCTTTAATTCTAATCAAGTGCAATGTCCACCAAGGCTTGGATGTAACTCCCACTCTCTTGGCCCTCCACCTGAAGGAGGACTCTTCACTGTTCAAAGGGCCCCAGGCCACAGAAATAGAATTGAATTAAACCAAAGGGAGGTGGCCAAGAATTACTGATGATCTTCAGAAAAAAAAAAAAAAAAAGGATGTTCTATTAATATTTCCTGTTATTTTTCCTAGAGTAGAAAATTTAGAATTATAGTGAAATTTATTTCAACTTTTTTTTTTTTGATTGTAGGGATAAAAACGTTTTCTCCCTGATCTATTTTTGGAGACTTTAATGTCCAAAGGAAAAGAAGGTAAGATACCTAAGCAAGAGGATTCATGGCTGTTTCTCATTAATCCTAGTAAAGACTTGCACATGTCTCTCAGGAAAAGACCTCAGAGATGTTTTGTTATTTTCTTAAAATAAACAATTATCATCTATGACTGTTTTTCTATTCCCATGAAATTTTTTAAACAATTTAAATGGCCAGTATCTAGGAGTTTGGGCCACCTTAGGGCATTTTCCCAAATGCCTTCAATAACATTATCATGTTTGTGCTCTTTCCACTCTGATTTCTAGGGCAATCTATAAACCATTTCCAAATTTTCTTATGACTGCCCTCTTCCACCGTTTTACTACACTAATGTTTTCAAAATTGTACTTTAAAAATATACTTCTAGTCTCAAAATTTTTGGATACCTGTGACCTTCCTACATTCTTCGATTGGCAATCGGAACTCTCTAAATTGTGAGCCTATCTTTCCTGAGATTTTATTTCTACTTTCCTAAACTCTCAACTTTCACCAGGGTAACCAATTTTCTTTCATGACATATTCATTGCATCCCTTCTTCCTATCATGTTATTGTCTTTATATGTTTAACCCTTAATTTGTTAGAATGCAAAATGTATAAAGATTAGTGGAAGTACTTTAAATAATTAAATAATTGGACAATAGGAAATATGTTTTATACTTTCTGGTGTTTTCTAAAATAAACACAGCACACTTTATTCTTAGCCAATATTTGTTTATTAGTTGATCAGTATTTTGAAAAATTACAGATGGCTTTTTCTCAGGAATAGAAAATTAGAGCACATTTTTTCCTACTATATTTACTGTATGTTTATCTTTATAACAAATACAAAAAGGTACAAGAGAAAAGTAAGTTTTTTATATCTTGCAATTTGGTATCTTTTCAATTAACAAGTTATTAGTATATTTGCATCCTCCTCTTGTGCCAATGCAAAACCATTTGCTTAAATTTGGTCTCTATATGCTTGTTAATTTAAAGATATGCATAAATGGTATGATTGCATCCTTGTCTTTTTATATGTACTGGTTTTTTCTATTTCAGAATATCATGGGGCTACAGACATTTAGGTTCCATGTATTGCCTTTGCACCACCCGAGTCAGAGCTACGAGTGTGTCCATCCCCCAGACAGTGCTCACTGCACCCATTAGGTATGAATTTACCCATCCCTTCTACCCGCCTCCCACTTGCCCGACACTGATGAATGTTACTTCCATATGCCTATTTATTTTTAGAAGCAGGTTTTATACCTTTACTCTCCTAGTTAGCAAGCCTGTGGGATTTTTTTTTACCTGCTTTGGCCATCAATTGAGCAAGTCTGCCTCTATCTTACATAGATCCGTAAATAGATAATATTAAGATTTTTTCCTTACCTGCCAAAATGACTATAAAGGTTTTTTTTTACTTAACTCTGGTTATGATCTCTATATGGTTTTATGTTGTAAAAATTAAAAATTGGTAACATTTTTGTTCTTCATAGGCTAATCCTTAAAATAATGATCACAATATAAATCATATTCATATAAGCCACATCTTCATTTCTTACTTAGATTATACACTTCCAATGGTAAAAAGATTTTACAGATGAGCAAATAGGTCTTTTACTAGGTCAAATAAAGATAATTATTGGAAATATGAATATGACCTAAATTTTGCATACCTTAATAAATAAAAAGCAGACTGGCTGCTTAGAAGACCTGGATCATCTCCATTATTTTATTTTAAAGGGCAGCAAAACAGTAATGTGTGATCACTTTTAAGATTATATGAGAAGACACTAGCAGTGTGCTATTATGGAGGCTGACAGTCAATTTCTGAGGTTATGTGTTTCATAATATTTTATTGCAAGTGTTTAAAAAGACAGTATGTGATTTTATGAAAGAAGCAATGCTCTTGAAGGGTTGATTCTAGTGTTCCTTCTATTGTACATATGAAACATTTTTGACATGTCATGTGTAACATAAGGACATTTGAGAAAATGCTTGATGTATTTTTAATTTGAGTGATCTTATGTCAAAAGGTTCTATTCTTCCAAATTAATTATTTCCTATTTAGTATTATCAAATGCCTAAAATATGTCTAAGTCTAATGAGATAGTGTAAATTATTACACTATTCCTCAGAGAGTGGTTGTCTTCTCTCCTGTAATGGAATCACTGTAGTATTATCCAAAGTTAAGATTCATGGTCTTCACTCAAGAACTTCTGAATAGAAAATCTTGAGATGAAAATTGGTAATTTGCCTTTTTCAGAAATAATCCAGATGATTCCTTTGCACATTAAAGTTTGAGAATTACTTTACTGGGTTAGTGATTAAAGCATGGGTCATTTGAATCATAAAAACTTGATTAGACTCCCAGCCATTATATTTATAAACTTGTCATTTTTATTGGTCAAATTAACCTCTTTGTGCTTTAGTTTCCTTGGTACGTGTAATCTCAGTTAAAGATTATTCATTGAGATTATTCAAATTATTTTTATGAGGATTAAGGTGGCAACACAATGTAGAGCTAAATGGTTTCTATACTATTTTGATACTTAATAAGACCCGAGATCCATGTTAACTAGCAAGAATATAATGATCAACTAAATATGCCAATATCTCTTTATCTGGATTTTAAAACCTAGTGGAATTTTCAAATCTAGTAAGAACTTGACAAATATTACTTGTTGTATTGATAATGATGATGATGATGATGACAAGTGAGGCCTACAAAGCTAGACGAAAAGTAAAAACTAAAATAGGACCAACTGCTGTCAGAAAACTGACTAAAGGAGGATAATGGCATAGGCAGAGAGAAGAATATGGCTAGGCTCCATCTGTTTCCTGTGTGTTATATACCTCATAAGCCTCTGGAAATCCTCTCTTCCCCTTTAACTTGCTGTTTGTATTGTATTAAAAGGCTGTATCTCATCACAGTGGCCCAGCAATGACAGACTTGGATCATGCATTCATACTTTGGGAAAAAATATGCATACATCCTAAGAGTTTTAAGTCTAATAAATACATGACTGTTACTTGTTTTAAAAGAAATGATGCTTTATCTTCATTTTACTCTTCATAATTTCTGGTTTATTACTTTTCCACTCTGTTTGCCCAAAAAAATGGGAGTTATCCACTGAATTAAGTGATGAATAATAGAAACAAGATCTTCACTGTCATAAGATTTATATTCCAGTGGCCTGAGGTCAAGATAACACAGATGGTAAGTGAATGTACACACAAATAAATGAATAAGTAAGCAAAGAATAATTTAGATAATGATAAATACTAAGAACAAAATGAGACAAGGTGATGCCATTGAAAATGACAGTGTGACCTACTTTAGAATACAGCATCAGGAAAGGATTCTGAGTAGGCGACATGCTCAAAGGAATGAATTCATTGAAGAAGTTAGTCATTCAAAGAAATGGCAAAGGGCATTTTAGGCATACAATAAAACCCAACAATGAAAATAAGTTTGTGTTAAGTGAAGAAAGCCATAGTGACTACAGTAGAGTGAGCAAGAAGTTCCAAGATTTATTTAAGAGGTATCTTTTTTTTTTTTTTTTTAATAGAATGACTTTTGTTCTTCTGGGTAGATGCCCAATAATGGGATTGCTGGATCGAATGGTAGGTCTATGGAATCTGTTTAAGATATCTCCACATTGCTTTCCACAGGGGTTGCACTAGTTTACGGTCCCACCAGCAGTGTATGAGTGTTCCTGTCTCTCCGCATCCACGCCAACATGTATTGTTTTTGGACTTTTTGATAAAGGCCATTCTCACCGGAGTTAAGTGTTATCTCATTGTGGTTTTGATTTGCATTTTCCTGATGATTAGAGGTGTTGAACATTTTTTCATATGTTTTTTAGCCATTTTTATATCTTCTTTTGAAAAATTTCTATTCATGTCCTTTGGCCCCTTTTTGATAGGGTTGTTCGATTTTTTTCTTACTGATTTTCCTGAGTTCTAAATAGATTCTTGTTATCAGTCCTTTATCTGATGTGTAGTATGCGAAAATTTTTTCCATTCTGTAGGTTGTCTGAGACACCTGCACCCGAATGTTTATAGAAGCACTATTCACAATTGCAAAGATGTGGAAACAACCCAAATGCCCATCAATTCATGAATGGATTAGCAAAATGTGGTATATGTATACCATGGAATATTACTCAGCTATTAGAAATAATGAAGCTATGGCATCTCTTTGGTTCTCCTGGAGAGAGTTGGAACCCATTCTATTAAGTGAAGTATCCCAAGAATGGAAAAATAAGCACCACATGTACTCACCAGCAAACTGGTTTCCCTGAGTGCACATTTGGGAATAACACCAATTGGGTATCGGACAGAGGTGGGAGCTGGGGGGAAGGGATGGGTGTATACTTACTTGATGAGTGCAATGTGCACTGTCTAGGGAATGGACACGCTTGAAGCTCAGACTCGGGGGGATAGAGGGCCATGAGCAATATTTATAACCTGAACTTTTGTACCCCCATAACGAGCTGAAATAAAAAAAAAGAGGTAGCCAAGCACCATATAATATGTGGTCTTGAAGGCCATCATGAGGGTTTTCTTAATTATTATTATTCCAAGGATAAGATATGGCCTTTGGAGAATTGAACAATGGAGTGACATGATCTGATTTATGCTTTTGAAAGTAGGATCTGGCTGCTGTGAAAATAGTGGAATATAGTTAGGCAAGAATGGAGATGACGGTAACGTTAGTATACTATTGCAATAGTCTAGATGCAAGATGATGGTATTGTGAGCTTTGGTTTAACAGTGATGGCTGAATTACAGAAATATTTTGGAAGTGAAGCCAAGGAAATTTACCAATGGATTGTGTGTGTCCTGTGAGGGGAAGTGAAGAATAAATGAGAATGCTCGATTTGGGCAATAAACAAATGATTCAGTAGAATGATGCATTTATTGATATAAGGGAGGTTTGGGAGAGTAGTTTTGACAATTTAAACCTAAAAAGTCTGGAGCTCAGTACTGAGGAAAAGATAAATTTAAATGTCATCCATACATAGGATGCAATTAAAGTTATGAGACTTGATGAGATCATCTAGTTAGAGAGTTTGCTAGAAGAGGAAAACATCTAGAGCACTATAATATTTACATGTCTGGTAGAGGAGAAGCCACCAAAGGACACTTTGAAAGGAGGATGATGTAGTAGGAAGAAAGTCAGACATCTTGGTTATACTTTAAGGTAAAGAAAAAGTGTGTTTCAAGAAGGAACAGTGGGGATCACTTTATGTGAAATGCTGACCACTTACTTTGATCATTCGTTATCTTGAAAACAGCATTTTCATTGGCATTGGATGGAGAAAGGCCTCATTGGGGTAGGCTGAGAGAGAATGGGAAGTTAGGAAAGAGCAATAAAAATAGACAACTCTTTTGTAAAAGTTTTGCTTGAACAAGGAACAGAAAAATGGAGCAGTGACTATTCCCCATAATATGAAGCAAAATATGGAATCATGTGATGGTTTGATTTTTAAAAAAAAATATCGTATTAAGACATGTTGCATACCAGTTGGAATCACCCAGTAGGGAGAGAAAGAGAATTTGCTGTTGCAACAAGAGAGAAAACATAATTTCAGAAGCAATTTCCTTGAAAAAATAAATAGGAATTGAATCCAGGACACAGATGGAAGGACTGACTAAATGAAACCATGGACTTGTCTTCTATCAGAACAAGAATTATATGAGATAGAAGCAGGTAGGTTGATGGCATTATACGGGTCTTGTCCAGATGTTCACTAAAGATATGTTAGTATATGTAGTGTGAGGGAATATGGACAAGAAATTATTCCTGCCTTTAAAGAGCTTACAGTCAAGTAAATACCATCATAATTATCTATATTATTCATTGCGCACTATCATCATCAATATTTTAAATATAATTTTTGACAATTTTACCTGCTTTCATTATCCAGCTAGATGTTATTTTTTAGACTCTGCACTTTGATGGTGCAGAGCCATAGATACAAGTTTGCCCCTTTGCAGTTACCCATTCTTGTAGTCATATGTTTGCGAGCTGTTGGAATAGACTAATATCGCCTGTCATTTTTTTTGACACCACTTAAATCATAGCAATGGTTTAATAGTTTCCTTAAAATGATGCTATCATTAATTCGCTTTCTCAATGAGCAGTTTCTATTCTAGAGAATATATTGTGTTCAAAGGATATGGAATATTTGTGTATGAATAAATGAGAGTTAAGTCTCTTTATATGAGAATCAGTGGTCTATTTTAACTCAAATAAGAACAAATTAAAAAAAAAAAAAACACCCTGGGATTGTGGTGAACAGCATAGCCTTGAAACAAGGCAGATTCAACTTCCCAGCTTTCCCAAACAATCTAAACTTGTGAAAGTTTTTAATCTTTCTTTCTTAAATTACTCATCTGAAAATAAGATTAATACTCCCTCTCTCATTAAGGTAATATTTGATGATGAATAAGATAATATTTATAAAGCATCAAATTCAATCAGTGCCTGGTATATGGCAACCATTTCATTTTTACTTCTATGATTATTAACATCACCACTACCACTAGAAAATATGAATGATTATTACCTATCATGCCATAGTTTAATTAAATCTTATGAGAGTATATAGATGCCACTTTGCCAAAAAAAAAAAAAAAGAAAGAAAGAAAAAGAAATCAAGTGATTTTATGAAGATTACCTAGCTAGTAAGTGGCGAGCACATGCAGAGTTCAAACCCTGAAAATTTGGCTCCAAAGCCCAAGTTATGCCTCTACACCCTACTGAATCTCAACACTACTATTCATGAATGAATAAAAATATTCTTTATCCTTTGTCCTGTTAAAACAAGATATTTTTAGTAGCCTTTGATCCCTATAAAAATTTCCCTAAAGGTAACTGTAGCAATGAGTATGTTAGCTATTGCTCTGTTCTGATGAGATCTTTCATATTTCTGTGAGGAAGGAAGGATGCTTCAGCATTCTAGTAACCTCCAACTTTGCATAGGAAGCAATGGTAGAAGCAATGATCCCAATGCTACCAGAAATTATTTAAAAGGTTATTAAACTGCATAATATAAAGGAAAAAGGATAAAATATTAAGGATAGCTCTTATCTTCCAGAGAGGATACTTAATTTTCCCATCTGAAGTAATGTGATCTCAACTACTTATGAGAGTCTCATTTCATTGGTATTTCATTTATTCTTATAAGTCAATAAAAAGACAACACCTCATGCTTTCTGCATGACATTATTATATATGTATTATGTGTTCTTTCTATTCTCATTTCATCACAGTAATTGCAAGAGTCCAGATTTACCAATAAGAGAGCAGTCTTAATTCTCTTCTGAGCATTTTCCCTATGCCTAAAGCACTCCAACTGTCTCAGTAATATAGTTGACATAAATACTTTAACTTAAAGCACTCTGAATAAATGTGCCACCTTGGCACCATGTGATTGAAAGCATTGTGTGGTATTGAGGCATGATATTGGATTTAATATCAATTAGAATTAGAGAAGTGATCTTTTCTCTTCCAGATAGTAATGCCTGAGGTGCCCCTGAATTTTTTTTTTTTGTTTCAAAATGTTAAGGGGATATAAATGTTTTTATTACATGGATAGCTTTTATAATGCTTAAGTTAGGACTGCTAGTGTAATTTCCACAATCAAAAGGTACTCACATAAATACACTCCCTTTGACTTTCCTGAAAAGGTACTAATATACTGATCATTAAATAGTGTTGAGACAAAACAATCTTGTAGACTTTTGGGTCAAATCCTGGCTCCATCAACTGTAACTTATGTGATTCTGTAGCCTTAAAATCAACTTATATTTCCTATTGTTGTGAGTATGAGGTGAGATAACAGATAGAACATATTTGACATCCTTTTTAGAATACTGGACCAATCGATAGTAATGATAGTCATATGTATCAGTTAGAATACTTTTATCTGCAAGTAACCTCAAACTCAAACTAGATCAAATTCTAAGGAAACAAAAAGGACTAACTCTGATGCCTGTGCTATGTCTATGGAATTTTTTCCACTGTGTCCTTCTTTCTCATTTGGCTTTATCAGGAGGCAGAGTATTAGAAAAAAAGGCTCTTGTAATCCACACTTCACATTTTCACACCACAATGTCCAGAGAAAGAGGGAATATATCTTTCCTCTCTGTATAAGTGCCAATGAACTTGCCATGGAACTTTTTGGCCTGAATTGAGTAATCTGCTCATTTATAAGCATTCCTGGCAGCTAGAGAAATGTCATGAACTGATCGGCTTGGGCCTAGAGTGGTGTGCCAATCATTGTAGCAAGAAGGGTAGAGGTTATCCTTTGACCAAAAGGTCAGAGATGGAAATCTGAAACCAAAAGAGGGTAGTTTTGGGGAGAGGGAAAGCCAAAGATAGATACAGGAAAGGAGACAAATAATGTCCATTTGACTTTTTATAATGAATGTTCCTGAGAGATTTTTTTTCTCTGAAGTAATTAAATGAGAATCTTCATATTTTTGAATGAATTCCTTACTTATGTAACCAAAAATGTGTAGAAATACTATTTCTCAACCTAGTTATGGGTAACATGGCAAAGCGGCTTTGAGGCTTAGAAGCATGCAAATTTAAATATATTAAGAATTGTTTGAATATATTCTTGTCTTAGAGTACAATAATAGGAAGGTATTTGCTAATTTCTTTTCACACAAGATCTGAAATAGCACATAACTTTATATTATTAAAAAAAAACCCTCAAAAACCAAAAAACAACTTGATGGTGATGTCTGAAAATTCTGCAAAACATGCAATATCTTAGTGGCATTTGAAGGGCTCTAAAATAAGAAATAATAGATACATAGTGAAAAATGTATATTATATGCATAGTTATATATATAAACAATATATAAATTACATTATACTGTTTCTTGGAGTTATTTGGATAATTTTGTCTTTATTTATCAATAGGAATATTGATACATTAATTAATTAATTAATATCAAATATAATCCAGTCTTCTGCATAAATCTAGCTACAAATGCATTATAATTCTAAAAATCATCCCTTGGTATTAATATAACTCATATGTTTCCAGGTTTTCTTTCAGTTGTGCTGTTTGAAATATGATAAAGCTATATTCTCCTATGTATTTTATGAAGTCTAGCACCCAGATGATAGAAAAATTACTTTTATCTGTTGAGATTTCTAGTCAAATTTTCATATTGATTTAATGGCAGATGATATCTGGATACCCAAATAAAAGAAATATTATGTTTCTTTAGTTGTTTGGATTTTCTCATGTGTTATTTTAATTTCATCAGTCAGTAAAACATAAAAATAATAAATTATTGAAATTAAATTAGAACATAAAAGATAAGTTAGGGCAGCATTTGGGATTTGTTAAATTTATTTCTGGAAATTTTACAATGTGAGCAATTTCTTAGTAAGGAAAAGAATCTATCGAGAAACTTTTTAGTTAATGTAATGTTTGAAGATGACATTTCAGAATATTTGTATTAATTTGACTAAAAAGAAGAGGAGAATGTGTACACTTCTTTTATTTGAATAGGATCAGAACTAATTTTTCCTCTTTGAAAATAGGTTAATAATTTTTATTGTCTTAGAGTTGTACAACAACGCAAGGCAATTTTTAACCTGGCCTCTGTGGTTTATCAACAAGTACAAGAAGCAGATTCTATCTAATCAGATCATTCTTTTTTGCCATGTTTTATAATTCATTTTCTCTACTTTTTCTGATACTCACTCCAAGGTGTTAAGGGCAGCTAGAAATGCTGCATTACCCTGCAGCTAGCAGAGGATAAGATCTCTTCCAAGACTGCAGTGCAATTTCACTAACAGGTGTTAGAGCTGTGAAGATGAAAGACAGCATTCTCCACTAAAATCTGAACCAGGCAAGCATATAGCACTTTCTGCTTGAGATTGGCAAACAAAGCTCAAGGTTGGTTTTCCTGAAAGCTGATAATAATGATATTCATTTGATTAGTGTAACAAGCCATGCCCCTTTTCTATTGGTCTAAGGAAGCAAAAAGACTACTTGAAACGACTTTATAGTCACTCAGGGAAGATCAAAACATTTCACATCATCTATCTACTTGTTTTAAACTGAAAGAGCCAATACACTGAGATCCCTTAGCTCAGACAGAGTAGTCATCCTTGAAATAGCTGGAGGGTAGTGAGCAATAAATATTTACTCTTTTGAAAACTGCAAGATAAAGATGCTACATTGTGCTCGGTTAAAATTAAATAGATTATTGCCCCCCACAGCCAGTGTGCACAGGCTGGGCATGACAATCAGCCATGAAGCTGGTGCTGCCAGTGGCGGTTCCAGAAACACAGCAAGAGATTGATTAAAGTGAGCTTTCTACCATCTGTGGTCACGTTATGTTTGGGATAGTGCATACATCTGCAAGGGCAGCAGTAAATATGCCAACAGAGGCAACAGGTTTCCTTGAGGCAGAAAAGAAAGTACAGTCAATCAAGCTGAAGCTATAGCTTAAACTTGATAGTAGAGGATTCATGGAAAAGAGCTGACTTTGGCATTCTGTGTGAAAAGACCATCCAGGATGAAAATATTATGGTAGAAAGATGATTCTTACTTGGAGGATTTATGATTAAATTTTTAATTTGTTCTAAGATTTATCCAATTAAATCAGTTATAGGCATTTGGCTGAAAATCAACCTTTACATTAGGGAGCAATATTTTTTAAAAGGACTTGGCTGGAAATGGTTATGTTTTATTTGGACGAGAGAAAGAAATAAAGAAGGAAAAGATAGAGAAGATAAATAATTGAACAAAAGAAGGCTCTTCCCCCATGTCCAATGTTGCAATTCATTGACTAATCTCTTGGTCCTATAAAATCCTTTTGTAGGTATCAGGATTGTTATTTATTCATTCATTCAACAAATATATGTTCTGTGCTTACTTTGCACATAGTGTCAGTGATGAAGCCCTTTCACAGGAGACAAACATTCCTGGCTTCCAGGAGACTATATTCTAGACGTGTTAGAATTTAAGCACTATACATAAATGGCTATACAACTACACTTATTAATGTTGCATCTTCTTTGATCAGAATAGTCCAGCAAAAAGTAGCACGTCAAATGGTTCATACAACCATTCCACCAAATAACATTGTTCTTTCTCTTTGAAATGACTATTCTACATCTCCTCCTTGCTCTGTAATGGCCATTCCTTTTTCCTTCTCACTGTCAATTCATAATCTTGCCTTATAGTTTACATAGAGAATGGAAATCATTCAAAGTGATGCCCATTATCTTCTCATGACGAAATCTACAAACCTACCTGCATCTGCCAGGAACTTCTCTTTTCCTTTTCTCCTGAAAATACTGGAGTGGTGTTGATAGTCTTTCTATCAGGTTCAGTGTGAAAATGTCAGTTTTTGGCAAGGCCATGGTTCAAGAATGACCAGACACACCAAGGTAAGGCAAGCATGAAAATGAGGTTTATTGAGGAGAGAAAGATAAGATTATAGAACAAGAGCAAGATATAGGTTTACAGAGCATGATACATATGCCACAGATAACGAGCATACCCATTGTCACAGCAAGGGAGAGCAAAAGGAAAGGCACAAAAAGCGGCTTGGTTATGGTCCGTGTCTTGTATTATATAGTGTCTGGATTGGGACCTCCCTAGTGGCTCCAACATCACCATGGAACCACTTTGATTGGACAGTTGGGAGTTACATTATTATGCATGCAGGTTGTTCTAGGTCAATTTCCAGACTCTATGGTACCTATGCAGCTAGACCCATGGGCTAGAGAGTCCTCTGCATTCTTTGCAACTGATGTGCTAAGTTATTTATGATTGGCAGATTCATAGGGTATTTCCTTCTCGCCCAAGTATGGAGAGGATTAGGGTGGGGCAATTGCACCAAGGCAAAGCGCCCACTTTCATCCCTAGGAGACCTGAAATCCCTCACTATCTACCTAACATTTCTATCTCTTGGCAAAGGTAAAACATTCCACATACACTGCCTTCTCCATGACTTTACCTCTGTGATTATTTCTCTTCTTCTTGTATCATTAAGCTCTCTCAAGTTCGCTTGTGAGCTCACACTCTCTCTCTCTCTCTCTTCTGGGTGATTTCTATGTGCTAGAAGTCACTGCTTCACTTGTTTCACAACATGATACACTTACAGGTATAACTTTAAATCACACTAGGGAAAACTGATGAGACTGTTCAAGGACTGAGGCAAGTGGCTCCCCTTGTCTCTGGCCATCCAGAGAGTTACAGACACACAAGTGGGCCTGGGCACTTATGCAGGAAGCTTTACGTAATACAATGCTATACCTTTCATCTTATAATCAAACAAAAAAGCAAATTTAAAAACCTCCTTTATCTTATATGTCCATTCAGTTCCTTTATGGTCTCCTTTATATATAAAATTCCTACCATAATTTTAAACACACACTTTTTCCAGCCACTTCCTTATCTGTGATTTACCCTTAAAAATACTCCAATATAACTTGCCTTCGGACTTCTCTGAAATTACACTTGTCAGAGTGGACAATGATCTTTGTATTACCAATTCTAACATGTACCTCTTTGCCTCCTAATTGAAAGCTTCTTTCTGTAACCTCTTCCTCTTAACTTTCACAATACAGAAATTTCTGGCTTTTTCCATATCTTTCTGGATATACTATATTATTCCTCAGTCTTTGCTCACACTTCTGTGTCTGTCTGACCTGAGAACGTGACTCCATCCCCTCTTCTTTTCCCTTTTTCTTTCTCCTTAGATGATCTTACCAATTTGCAAGGTTTTCATTCCCACACATGTGCCAATAAAACAAAACTTAAATCCTCAGTCTCACCTCCTTCACTTAGCATTTGTATTTGACTGTTTTAAACTTAATGAGTCCAAAATTAAATTCTTTCATTCCTTTCTTCACCAGTCTTCCCCATCTCAACAAAAATTCCACAAGACAATCAGTTTTGCAGTAAAAATTGCAAGTTATCTGAATTCTCCTTTCTCACCTTCCCAAACCATCAGTAAGTCTCAGCAATTTAGTCTTTCTCACTCATACAGATGCCATTCTCTTCCTTTTCTCTTCTGCTTTCATCTTATCTCAAGCTACCATTTTCTATCCCTAAATCATTGAGATAAGCTCCTGATTTTTATAAACACCTCTCACCTTTCCTCTCCAACCTTTTCTCCTCTGAAGAGCAAAACAATCTTTCTAAAACTTAAATTCTTTCATAAAATATTTCAAAGTACAAAAAATAACATCTGTACTCTTTCATAGCTTACAATGCCCTGAGTGATTTGGCTTCTCCCTCTGTCTCCAAACTCTTCTTGATCTACCACTGTCTCACTAACAGACCCTTCAGCTTTCTTTCAGCCACTCATTTCTATTACATAAGTCCCTTTTCAAGCCAAGAGATCTTTTTGCCTTCCCACCCTCTCTTTGCATGATTGGCTCTTGTTTATCCTTTAGGGCAGAACTTAATTGTTTTCTAGTCAATGTTTTGTTGTTGTCGTTGTTTCCTGAGCAACAAATACAAAGTTTATTTCTTCTGTCATTTCCTCTCACAGGGCACTGTCTTTTCTCTTCAAACTACTTATTGTAAGTTTTACTTATATTGTAACTGTTTGTTTCCTTAGGAATTGTCGTTGTCACTACAAGTTAAAATTTCCAAGGCTAGAGACCATTTCTGTTCTGTTCATAAGAAATATGACAGAAAAAAAAAAAAAGAAATATGACAGAATGATGCTACACAGTAGGTGCCTGATAAATAGTGTTGAATGTGTGTTCCCATTTCAGTAAGGCAGACTGAGACACATGTCTCATCTCTGCTTCTTTTCTTTTTCAATATCTTATTTATAAATATGCAAAAAATTAAAACAAAGAGAACGTGAGGACACTCCGTTACTGAACACAATTTTCAACAACTATCTAAAAAAAAAAAAAAAAACTAAACCAAAAGGAAATAACTCTTACATACATATATATATGTGTGTATATATATGTGTGTGTGTGTGTGTGTGTGTGTGTATATATATATATATATATATATATATATAGCAGAGGAAGAGAGCAGAGGAAACCACAGTCTGGAACACACACTAATACTATATGGCTGCATTTAGGAGAAAGCCAACTTAGGCAGTAACTGCAGCCAAGGGAGAAGCATAGATAAGCGGCTGAAATCAGAGGCACTAATTGGAACAGGTGATTTAGCCATTCCTTACCTCTCTACCTTATGTGGATACAAAAAGGCTTTCAGCCAGGCATTTAAGCCTAGGTAAAATTATCAGAGGTTTGTTCTCTATAGAAATGATAAAAACTATCTGTACAGTTAAAGCTGACACAGTAAGTTTTATAACTCAGATAAAAACTTCGTTCTTTTTGGCATTTAGGGATTTTCCAGAGTAATGGGTAGGACCTCATCCTGTTACCTTAAAGCAAAAGCCAATTGACTATATTTACCTAGTAGACAGAGGTCTTCTTTACTGCCTCAATTTAAGACATAAATAAATAATCAAACATCACCCAACAATTAACATAAAAGAGAAAAGTGAAGGTACATATAAAAGAAAGTCCCATAGGAATCCAAAACTTTATCAGAAATATTAACAATTAAGCAACACTTGCATTAGTATTCTTAGAGAAATTTAATTGAAATTAGTAGATATAAGAAAGAGTTCTAAGAATTTAAACATACAATTACAAATTTAAAAATAAAAACTATAAGAAACAGAAGTTAATTTTGAGGCACTCTCTAAAAATGCAGAAAAGAAAGACAGATAGCTGGGAAATATAACTTTAAAAAGGAAATAAAAGACATTCAGAAACAGAGGGATAGATATTATCAGACTAATAAATAAAAAAAAAAAGTTTCTTTAATAAGTGGTGCTGGGAAAAACGGATACCCATATGTAGAAGAATGAAATTGGGCCCTTATACCATACGCAAAAATCAACTCCAAATGGATTAAAGGCTTAGGCATAAGACCTGAAACTTTAAAACAAGTAGAAGAAAATATAGGAAAATGACATGACATGGGTCTAGGCAATGGTTTTTTAGTTTTGAACCAAAGTGTAGGCAACAAAAGCAAAAATAGACAAGTAGGATTGTATCAAAATAAAAAGTTTCTGAACAACAAAGGAAACAATTAACAGAGTGAAGAGACAACCTAAGGATTGAGAGAAAATTTGCAAGACATACATCTGATAAGGGGTTAATATCTGAAATATATGGGGAAATGAACTCTATTTAGTGTTTAGTGCTGATATGCAATGAGATTTTAACATGTTCTAGCTTAGAAAATTTCTTTTCACACAAATAAGCACTGTTAAATACTGATAGCAATTCATGAGCTTATGATTTTAATTGAAGATATTCATCACTTGAGAGTCATTTATAGAATTCTATTAAGTTCTTCCCTTGATATTCACCTTTTATTATGTCATTGTTTTGTGGATTAATCATTTCAATTTAAAGATTAGGTAGAAGCTCCTCTATTATACAGCTAAATGGACTTTGAAATATGAAAATTTTCTTTACACGTAACATCAAGATCCAAAAAACACCATTTGACCTGACCTGTAGTTTGAATTCAGAAAATATATCCTTGGAAAATTTGCAGGAGAATGAGATTTCACTTTTTGTTTTAACTTTTTACTGCATATAAAGTATTTAAAGCAGCTGGACATTACTTGTGATTTAAACAATTTCAGCTATTGTTGAAATGACTTTACTGTAGCATAAACTCTACATATTAGCACTATTATTCCTTTTAATTTTAGATTAAATTTATTAAGAAATATTATCATCTCTGCTTGTGACTAATTTCCAAAGCTGTATAGTTTTCAATTAACAGTGATTGAGGCAATTCTCATTCAGAAAAAATTCACTTTGGTCATGTGAATTTCCAAAAATCCTTTTGAAAATTTACCACTCCTAACCCAATAAACTGCTGTGAAGTAGGACAGGTCAGATTATTCAGCTTCTATTTCTAACAAAATTGACAGAACTGACAATAGTTGAGTTCATAAGAGCAAAAGAAGCTCATCTTTGCAACAATAACAAATGACAGACGTCAAATGTTTTCCACAAATTACCTGTATGAGTAATACAGTAATATCCATAGGCTTTAACCACATTATATTTTCATAAGCTTGGTGTATTTATCAATTTTGCTTTTTCTACTACACATACATTTTCATCACCATCATTTGTAATACATCTTATCAGATTCCACATCAGATTATACTGAATTCATATTTCACGTTTTCTCAACTTCTTGAGAAGTATTCTTGCCTGTCCACAGAAAATATTTATATAAGGTGATTCTTCAAACTTGGCATTGACTCTTCAAATAAACAACATATAAGCAGCATCAGTAATGTTTGTTGACTCATTCAGAGTTACAGAAAACCACTTGAAATCAATTGCTAAGTTTTTTTTAAAACTGATTGTTGCTGTTTCCCTCACATTTTGAGCAATTGTTCTCACTGAGAAGCTAATAGTCTTAATCAAGTTTACTTCTATCTGGGCACCTTTCTTTGGCCACTATAATTAAACACAATTTAAGTAAATTATCATCAGTAAATGGTTTCCTTGCTTAGTTTACAAATGAGCCACTTAGAAACTTCATTTGGTTTCAGTGTCATTTTCATTTTGAATTTTTTGTGAGAAAATTCTGACATTATTAAACATCTTATTTAAAATTTAAAAATTTTTTATGTCATTTTCTCTATGGGGGTAAGGAAAATTTCCTTTCTCCCCAAAAGTTCACTGATAGGTCAACTCACAATTAAGGCAGATTAATAAGAGGAAGAAGTTTATTTAGTATGTGCATGGGGAGAATCACAGAGTGATTACATAGTATCTCAATGGGATCCAGATATTTTTATATGTGCCTTTTAGAGGGTGGGGGAGATAAGGAGTATAGGTAATTCTGTTTAGGGACAATAATGATTATTACAAAAAATGAATGGATAGGGAAAGCCAATTGACTTGTAATTAATAACTGCAAATGACTTTTAACTTAATATCTGAGAGACAGATATTATGTTTAAAATTATTTGGGCCAGGTCTAGTTGCATTATTGATGGTTTCCTGCAATACATTGACATAACAGGGAAGGCTAGGGAAGTCCATTTTCCTTTTGATGGGTCCCTCTGTTTATGCAGACTGAGGAAAAGCCTGTTCCAAGGGCCTTTAATTCAAAATGCTCTTTATACCAAGGAGTCATATTTTGTGATGAAATTTCCTGAGCTCTTTAATCTCATAAGTTGAGAACACTATCATGAGTAATTATGATGACATAAATGTATATTGTATTCTTTTAGTACAATTATTATATAATGCCATTGAATAAAGCACAATCTTTTTCATCTAAATTTGTAACAAAATAATGTAGACCCTACTCTGTCTTAAAAGCATAATATTGAAAGTCCACTTTCCTTTTCTTGTTTTGACATAAGGGGTATACACTTGTAATAAATAAATAAATAATAATAAAACAGCTGTAGTGACCAAGGATCTTGGCCCCCTAAACGTTCGTTGAAAAATCACTGACATGAGGCAGATTGATTAATTGGAGAAAAAGGCATATACATTTTTATTTAATGTGTATACACAGAAACACAGAAGCATTCAGAATGGAGATTCAACTCCTCAGTGAGGTACAGAGGTTTTTAAAGAATGGGGGCTTGTATTATAGAGAAACAGGTTTTTGGTGGCAAAGCAGGTTATGGGAAGGAGAAAGGAAACTTCGCTAGCAAAGGTGATCTTATACACTTAAAGACATACAGGTAGCAGTCTACAGAGAGAACAGATGGTAAGTGTTTCTTTTCATATCTTTAAAGGTGTCAGACTTTCAGTTAATCTTTCCTAGACTGGACAAGGAAAGACCTGGCTGCATTAATGGAGCTTCTCTGCAGATACAAATTTCCCCCCACAAAAGATAGATTTTCAGTGTTACTTCTATCTGTCAGACCCTTGGCAGCCATCTCAAAATATGTCAAAGAAATATATTTGGGGGGTAAAATATTTCTAATTTCCTTCACAGTGCAATATAATGATACATTTGGCACTTGAAACCCTGTCAAGTTGTAACTGTGTCACTGTGACATGTAGTGCTCTGAGTAGCAATGCAAAATGGAAGAAATGGCACATATGGTCTCTGTTGTAACTACTCAACTCCAGCATTTTAGCACAGGAGCATCAGAGACAATATGTAAACAAATGAGCATGACTGTGTTCTGATAAAACTTCATTTATAGACAATGAAATTTGAATTCCATGTAATTGTAATATGTCATAAAATAGTCCTCTTGTGATTTTTCTGAACTTTGTAAAAATGTGAAAACCATTCTTAACTTGTAAACCCTACGAAAGCAGGTAACAAGCTGGATTTGGCCTACAGGCCATTGTTTGCTGACCCTCTGATCTGTCTGGACCACATCAACAGGCTTCCTTGCACCCTGACTTCTAGTTGGGTTTGCGAGTGGAGAGGACTGGCAGAGGACTGGTGGAAGGGAGAAGAGTGATTTTTGGGGTATTTATTCCCATATTGCTCCCCCTCTTTGTGAGATTGTTGCAGGTTGTGTACATGCCTCAACGGAAGGTTTTAAGGATGCACTCTTCACTGAGGCTATTAATTCCTGTCAGATATACTTCTACACACAACCCTCTCATGTCTAGTTTCTAGTAAATGTTGTTTTCATTTTCTTCTTCACACTTACGTGTATTAAGGGGACTCCAGCATCGCTAGCTCTGGCATTATGCGCTACCCTTATGGTTTCCTCCACTAACCAAATTATCCTAATTTATGCAATACATTTTCTGCTGGGACTCTAACTGGTAAAGATAATACTAATTTCTCAGTGTTAGCAGTATACGATAACATAATTTTACATTACTTTGTAATATATTAGGCACTTGCTTAAGTTTGACTAAAATTTCATCCCCTCTTATTCCTGACATATTTTCTTATTAAAACGATTTGATAATGATAGAGGAAGCTGGGGAAACAATCAGAGCCAGGGTGGAGTGACGAGAAGAAGAATCCTTTCTCTGAAGGCTAACTCCAAAGTCTTTCAGGTCAATTGTCTGTCAGTTTTCTCTTATTCGTCTTATGGTTTAAAATGTCTTCTACCTAGCGGTCTTTATACAGCCTTTATCCAGCCTCCTAACTTTCCACAGAATACTCAGGGGAAAAAAAAAAACATGGACTAAGTGATGGAAACTCCTAAGAACACCAAAAACATTAGGAATGATTTGGATACTATTTCCGGATTTGGAGAAACTGTCACCATTTAAAAGGCAGATGGAACTGAAATGAAAAACTAATTTTAGTGTTTCATGAGTATTAGGTGCCAGAAACAGAGAAACACTGCCATCCTGATAGAAGATAGGATGTTTTTCCTCCTTGCCTGTCTCTTAGGTCAGGAATGCATCTTCTTTTTTTTTTTTTTTTATTCCTTTCAAAAAATAAAATTTTTATTATAGACTTAATTTGTGTTTATTGTAGAAAATTTGGAAAAATGTAAAAATGTAAAAAAGAAAGTACAAATTACCATCCAGATGTAATTCTTGTTAACATTTTGGTGTCTTTCCCTATATCTTTTTTCCTGTACATTTATCTATATCTGCTTACATATATATACACACACAGAGAGATATTCAAATATAAATATGTATTATATTTACAGATTTATTCCTTGAAAACAGTTTTGAAAGGCTATATAATATTTTGTCTCATGAATATGCTGTCATTCATTTAACTATATCCTTTAAAATATTTTAGATAGTTTAATTGAGTTCTTTTTAAGGAATGTGTCTTCTTAATGAACTACACAACAATCAAACCTGGAAAGTATCAATGCTATTTTTGAGATCACTCCTCTTTTTATAAAATTATTAATTAGCACTTTAAGAAGAAATAAATTGTGGCAAACTGTCTTCTGCATTTAAAAAAAATCATTTAACAAATATCTATTGAACACCTACTATGTGCCTGGCCTCATATTAGATGTTGGGAGAATAATGCATCGGTATAGTTGAAACACAAAGTGAGTGGGGGTCTTTAACCATCCCTGTTTTCTAGGATCACAGGGCTCATTCCATGATAAGAATACATTCAACATCATCACTTTAATGTTCTGTGTTGTAGAGAAGTTGTAGTTTTATTGTTGACTTCATCTGTACAGAGTGTCAGTCGTTGGTAAGACATGACTCTGCTTAAGATCAGCAGATCCAAATTCGAATATGTGCCAGGGGCTGGGAAATACATGATTTGCTAAAAGCTTACTCATGCATAACTTCCATCTCAAGCTGTATTGTTGTCATCTGATTGATTTAGGTGCTTATGCACCACTACCAAATTACTTTCACTCTGCAGGCCTTTAGACAACACTTTATTTGGTTTATGGTTGTAGAACCCTCTAGACTACAAAGTGCTACCACAGTTACCCCTTATTTCCCACCTAGTGACTTTTTGAGCTTTGGAGGCTCCAAATGGTTGTGTGTGAGGTCAGAGAATAGGATGAGAAAACAATGTTCTCAATATATCAAAAAGCAGTACTTTCCCGTGAGGGAAGGCTATTGATCTTTTTTTACAGACCCTGTGTTTTTGGGCCATGTGACAGTAAATGAGGTGGGGGTATATGACATTCAATCCTCTCTCAGCTGCTGTTTTAATGAGGAGGACATAAGGTGAGAGCACTAATTGTTTTCACCAATTCCTGCCAGATTCTGTCAATGGATATATTCTGTTTCCTTCTTCTTAGCTGGAGCTGTGGGGAATTTTCATCTTTTCAGTGTCTTCTTAGGAATTTTTGTGAGAAAGCAAGAGAGGTTGTACTAGAGGGGCTGCTTGCCAAATGCTATTCTTAACCAAAAAATAAACTAAAATCTTCTTTAAAGAGACAGTTTCTGCTTAAATCAACAAATGATCAAGCAATTTAAGTACACAATAGAGCTTTGGTATTGCTCAAAACAATCTATAATTAAATAGGACAGTTAGGTCAGCCTTAGAATTAAACAGTTAGCCTATGTCCATAATATTTAGATGAAATAAAGTTTGGACAAACATGACTCAATATCTAATAAGAAATTGTACTACATGAATTAATGCATATAAAAATTCTTCATCATCTGAAAAGCTTAAACAAAGGCAATTGAACAAGATGGTATTAAAGTTCCCCTCACCTTGACTAAAATTTATACAGGTTTCTTCCTGACCTCCCTTTTCTTACAGCATTTACATTAGAACACTGGGAATTGATCATTCATTCACAACCTCTTTAAGATATAAATCCTTTTCCAGCCTCTTGCCAGTGCTACAACTCTGGAATGTCTCTCTCAAGGAACTGGGAGTCATTCTTTCCAAATGTAATCATGAAGAAAGATAGTGCCCCTATCTCCCAGTCTCTGTGGGAAGGTGATAGCCTAACTTCTTCAAGTACAAATTCGAAAATACAGATGGCCTAGTCACATTGACAACCTCCCCCATAACTTCCTCCTGAGATTTTCTGCTAGCTCACCCCAGTGCTTAAAAACTCCCTCACCTTTTATTTCAAGAGTTAAGTTCAATCTCTCTCCTCTATTGCTATAGTCTTAGACCCCTGTTGTAATAGTACTGAATAAAATCTTCCTTGCCTGTTTAGCTTTGTCTGGTGCAATTTGTACTTGACAGAAATAACAGTTTTATGTCATAGAAATTTTGTATAATTTTTTATAGAAATTATGGAATTGTGTTTTTAGGTAAACATGGGCTTATTATTTTTTTTTTTTAGTTTGCAATTGCTGAATCTGATCATTTCAACTGATGTGTCAAAATACTATGGAATTTAAGAAACTTTTCTTTTAAGACTAAAACAATGAAATTTTGTAAAAGGAAAGTCCATGTAATATAAGTAGAAAGTATTTAATAGGATAACATTTGAAAGAAAACTATTTGATTTTATGAGCATGAAGTTTTCCCATTTTCTTTTTTTTCTTTCTTTCTTCCTCCCTTCCTTCCCTCCCTCCTTCCTTTATTTCTTCCTTCCTCTTTTCTTCCTTTCTTCCACACTTCTCTTTTTATAGGTCTGTCTTCTCAGGTAATCACTGTAGCCTAAAGGACACAATCTGCTTTCCAATCTGTTTCAATTATCATTTATAAAAGTAGAAAAAATTCAGTGAACTTTGGGAAATTTTGCACTATTTATAGCATTTACACTACACGCAATTTCCGTTATAAAATGTCTTGATCATGTTTAAGAAAAAAAAATATGTATCTACAGCTGATCTTCTTGCTTCATAACTTTCTCAGAGTCAAAGATGAGGGGGCACTCTTGAATGCTGGGAGCCCAGAGGTCTCCTAGACTTTCTTGATTCTGCTAGATTGTGTAGTAATTCATTTTGAGCTAATACCAATTCATTATGTTTTTTTCTTCCTTGTTATTATAGTTTTTGCCCAGGTCAAGGCTAACTCATACTGTAGAGGGTGTTGTTATTATTTCTAATGGCCCTGGTGCTTTGTCCAAAGACTATTCGTATCAATGTTAAAATTCAAGTGTCCATAAGAATCACAACAGGTAGTTGTTAGAAGTGCAAATACCTGGACCCACTCATGGCAATTCTCATTCAGGTGCTCTCTGGGGGTGGGGCACAGAATTTACATTTTGTAGAACTTTTAGCCATTTGATTTAGGTAGGAAGATCAAATTTTGAGAAATATCAAGGTGAAGTAAAAAATAAATCTGAGAAAACTAGAGAAGTGAAAACATTAATTGTGGGAGATTAGGAGAGTTGGAGAGTGGACATGTATGTGTATGTTTATTAAATAAGAAGAATAGATGAAAAGGAGGTGCATGCCTGGCCCAGCCCTGGCCCTGCAGCCTCCCATATGAAGTGCATTTGCAAACCCTGCTGACCGTGTCTGTCTTGCATCAGAGGGGAGCTCTACTTCTACTATTCTAGTCTTTTAAAATAAAATCTATTAAAATTGAAGTAATTTAATAAATTAATTACCTATAAATGAAATGATCCTCCTACCCTTCTTGACCAGACATACATTTACATTCTCACTTGGACATAGGCTGCTGATATCTCAGGATTTTCACTCTGTTTACACTAAGGAAACTGTGAAATATATTGTTTTTACCAAATACTTCCTCAGTCCACTTCCTACAATGTTAGTAGTTTTTGTTTTGTTTTGTTTTGTTTTTTTAACATAGTGCTTTAAATAAAGGAATATCATCAATGTATTTGTATTTCTTCCATTTCTTTTGAGAGAGGCAGAGTCAATTGGGAGAGCTAAGTGATAAATGAGCTGCTAATGTAGTGTCAGGAAATATATATTATTGACTTACTGGTCACTCTTCAAAAGAACAAAAGAAATAGTCAAGAGCAGAAATAGGAAAAACATCCTAAACAGCTCTTTCAGGCAAGGCAATTCTAAAGCCTGACATTCCCATGGTGATTGCTCATGACCTTCACTTGAAAAGACCAGATCTATGCTGGTTCCTCCCACATGACTATGAAAGAATATTTGAAATGGTATTCTTCAAAAAACAACTATGAGATTTGTTTCTCCAAAACAATTGTGTGACAACAAATTATGTAACCATAAATTATACTTAAAGATTTGGAGTAGGTTACCATCTTGTCTTCAGCAATTATTCAATGCCATAGTTGCATGTTTTTGTAACTGGTGTTGGCATTATGTGCAATATAACTCCTAATGGGTGCCTTTGGGATCTGGTTTGAAAGATAGGACATTAATATTTTAAAATGATAATAGTTTATGTTATATATTTGCTATTATTTGCTTTCTTATTTCCTCACTTCTGGGCTATTATAAAAAGTAAGCATAAGTATGTATCTACTTTCATAAATGGTTTCCACGAAAAGCAAACTAAATGGAAGTACATAGAAGAGGCAGAGGCAAATCATATTTTTAAGACTTTAGTTGAATGTTTTTAGGACTTTAGTTGAACTGTCACTGGTTACATTCCTCTTTTAGGTCACATGGCTAAGGTCAATCTAACTGGATGGATATGGATTAGGTTCCTAACTTTTATCTCTCCTGCCATCCCATATAATGTCCTCCTCCACCCCCAGACCCCCCACCTCTCAGTTAAAATTATTTCCTGTCTACCTTTTTTTGTGAGTTTGAGTAGGATCTATTGACCTAGTTAGGGACACTTTCTACATATCTGGAAACTAAAGATAGCAACATAGTACTGGACAGTATGTAATAAAATATGTATTTACTTCTCAGTGGTTCTCTGTCCCCACAAGGCTAAATAAATAGATATTTCTAATTAATACACTTTGGCATCAAGTGAGTGAGGTGAAGTAGGACCATGTGGATGGGGAATCAAACTTATAAAGATTTGTGAGTGGGGACAATTTGCCAATGCCTATGCATTCCCATTGTCTTGCAATTACAGCTTCCCAACACAGCTTCTTAGCTTTGATTATCTTCAATTCTTAAAGTAGGCTATCTTCCCATATTTCTTCTTTATTATGTGTCATAAGATGTGTTTACTGGTAAGGGTTTATTATTCTCAGACCTAATGCTGTGTGCTTTGAAAATCTAGATATTAAAAGTGCTATAGGCAAGAAAGTACAGTTTTACACATGCTCAGATTCATTCAATTTATTTTTTAAAGCTTACCTATGGCTCCACAATTCTCACTTACAAGGAAGAATAATTATCATAAAGTTATTCAATTAACTTTTATTTTTCATACCACTCAGCAAGGTTCTACTTAATTTTCATGCTAAAGATCAGTATTTAAACAGCAAAATTATTAACACATGCACACTCTTAACTCAGATCCACCTTTTTTCCTAATTAACTAGAAGCATGACTCTTTTAAATGATACTTTTTGGAGGCTGCATTAACTATTTAGTTAATTGGTCCCAGTTTTCCTTATGTTTTTATACTTTAACACAGATAATAAGTCTTTCATTCAAGTAACATTTGTCAGTCCTACTAAGGACTGAACACTAAATGAGCTGATGCTGAATTGTTCTGCTTAATGAAAGCTAATTGTATGCATCTCTTCACAAGTCTATATTCACTAACAATAAATTGGCAGTTTGCAAATGGCCATGAAGGGATTATTTACACCATGGTAATGGGGAAATGTCAGCTACCTGGATTTTTTTTCCCCCATGAAAGCTGATTTATTAGCACAGTACTTACTAATTGCCAGATATCATTCTTGCCTTCAAGGAATTTACTGACAAGTAGTTGGAAAAGACAAATAAACCTTTAGATTTTCATCATCAAAAGATAACTCCAGTGCCAGTGTGGAAGTAACTGATATAATGATGAGACTAGAAGTAACATCAGAATGATCTCTTAGAAGTGCCTTTGGAATTTACATAAATAGTGATGGGAACCTAAAATAGGAAAATTACAGTGGGGATGTAGAGATGACATAGACTTTTGTAGGATATTGACTTGAAACTAATATATTGGTCTTAACACTACCATCCATGAAAGCTGAACTGCAACAGGAATTGCTTTACTATACCAATAAACTAGGAAAAATATGTGAAAGAACTGTTTTTTTTTTCTCACTTTAGAAAACAGGTAGTACTGAATAGTAATCTCTGAGAAAAGAGAAAAAAACAAACAAAAGTAGGCAGCTTCTATGTTGCAATGCAGAAAAAGGATGCAAAAGAGAACCCTTAGTTCTTGTTGAATTAAGAGAACAGAGATTGGAGTTTGGTGAGGCTGAAGCAGCTACAACGCATAGGGCAGAGTGCCAGAGAGGTTGGAGTTGGGGAGAAAAAGACGGAAGGGGAGTAGGGGAGAAAGAGAAAGGAGAGAAAGAGAAAGAGAGAGATATTGGTCTTCCCCGGAGTTTGTTTGTGTCTTTGGCAAGTAATTTTGTTCATGTGTGAGAGGAAACACTCCCAAAACTAGGAAAATAATTGCTAGAAAGCAGTAGAATTCTCAGTGCTCATACAAAGATAATAATAGTTCATGTTCTACCAGCCAGAGTGGAGAGACTCCTAATATACTAGGCATTAGTTAATGTCTTCAGAAAGGCCCCCAAACTTTAGTTTTAGGCTTAAATTAGTTCCAAAATAAAGGCTATTCTTGACTCATCCTAACAAAGAAAGGAAAGCTCTGAAATGATCAAATTAAAAACCAGGAAAACAGCCTACATTTTATTTTTAAAAAATTAAACAAAATATGTCACCCAACAGTGGTAATATCCAGCTAGAAATTATCAGTTATACAAACAATCAGGAAAATATAGCCAATAACAAGGAGAAAAATTAACCAGAAGAAATATCCATTAATAGAAATGGACACAGAAATAGAAGAGATTAATCATAAAGGATATTAAAACAACTATTATAAATTTATAAATATGTTCAGGGAAAAGTTAAAGATAATGAGAAAAATAGAAGAAATAATAAAAATTTAGATGGAAATTTTATTGATGAAAAATATATGTGAAATGAAAGACATAGAAAGAGATTAACTGCAGATTAAAAACTGAGGAAGAAAGATCAGTTAACTCAATGATATAGCCATATAAACAATTCAAAATGAAGCAGAAAAAGAATGATTGAAAAAAAAGATGACCAGTACCTTAATGAGGAGTGAAAAAATGGCAAATGGTCTAACCTAGGTATAATTAGAAATCAAGGAAGAGAAGGTGGGAGATGGGGTAAAATATTTGAAGAAATAATGTTCAAAACTTTTCCAAATTTGATGGAAGTTACAAATTCAAGAAAAAAAGAAAAAAGAAAAATTACCCTAAGCTGAAAATTGGGTGAAAATATTGGAAGAAGCCAGCATATGGGACAGAGATAAGAATTCTTGTCAGAATCATACAACCAGAAGACAATGAAATTATATCTTTAAATAAATGGAAAATACCGATTACTCTATCAGTGGTACAGAAAGTTATTCAAAGACTTCTCCAGACCAAAAAATCTAACAGAGTTTATAGCTGGAAAAGCTATACTACAAGGAAGATCTTTAGGAAGATTGGAACTGATACCATATTGGAATTAAGATCTACATGAAGAAATAAAAACTACAGATATGATAAATGTATAAGTAAATGTAATGAATTCTTTGACAAAAACATTGGTATTTTTACAAAAAAACTTGTTGTTTAAAGGCCATGTATTACAGAATTTGTGACATAGAGATAAATATGTATGGCAAACTAACAACAAACATGGAGGGAGAAATAAAAGTATACTTTCACAGTGTTCTTATACAATGTATGCCTAGTGTAATGTTATTTGAGGGTAGGCAGTGATAAATTACATACGTATAATGCATGGCTAATGAACTGCTATGGTTTGAATATTTGTCCCCTCCAAAACTCCTGTTGAAATTTAGTCCCCAATGTGGCAGTATTGAGAGATGGAGCCTTTAAGAGGTGATCAGGTCATGAGGTTCTCTGCTGTCATGAATGGATTATTCCATTCACAAATTAATGAATTTGTGGGTTAATGGATTATCATGAGAGTGGGAATGGTGGCTTCATAAGAAGAAGAAAGGCCTGAGCTAGCATGTTTAGCACCCTCACCATGTGATGCTCTGCACCACCTCAAGACTCTGCAGAGAATCTCCACCAGCAAGAAGACTCTCACCTGGTGTGGCCCCTCAACCTGGGACTTTGCAGCTTCCATAACTGTAAGAAATAAATTACTTTTTAAAATAAATTATCCAGTTTCAGGTATTCTGCTATAAGCAGCAGAAAACCAACTAAGACATGACCCAATAGTGGAGATAAATGGATTCAATAAAACATACTCAATTCAGTAATAAGTCAATGAGAAAAGAGGAAAAAGGAATAAATAACAGATAACACAAAATAAGAAGATAAATATCCAATTTAAAAATGGGCAAAAGATCTGAGTAGACATTCTCTAAAGAAGATATACAAATGATCAAAAATCACATTAAAAATTGTTCAACATCACTAGCCGTCAGAGAAATGCAGATCAAAGCCAAAGTAAGATACCAACTTCACACCCATTGGAATAGCTATTAAAAGAAGACAGATAACAGCTGTTGGCAAAGATGTGGAGACATTGGAATCCTTCTGTACCGTTGGTGGAAATGTGAAATGGAGCTGCTTTACAAAATGGTGTGGTAGTTCCTCAAAAGATTAAACATGGATATAGCATATGACTCAAATGATTCACCAATTTCACTCCTAGATATACACCCAAGAGAAACGAAAACATATATGCACATAAACACTTAAACATAAATGTTCACAGCAGCAACATTCATACTACCCAAAAAGTGGAAGCAGCCCAAATGTCTGTCAACTGAGGAATGTATATTGTTTTAGATCAAACAATAGAATAATATTCAGCAATAAAAAGAAATGAAGTACTGAGGCATACAACAAGATAGGTGAACTTTGAAAATACTATGCTGAGTGAAAGAAACCAGTCACAAAAGGATCACCTGTTGTATGATTCCATTTATATGAGATGTCCAGAGTAGGCAAACCTATGGAGACAGAAAGTAGACTAGTGTTTGCCTAGGGCTGGTGTTGATGGGAGTGGATGTGGAATTGAAAAGGAAGCAAAGTTTCTTTGGGGATAAAGAAAATATTTTAAAATTTATTGTGGTAATAGATGCACAACTCTCTGAATATATTAAAAGCTATCCATTGAATTATGTCACTTAAATGGATGAGTTATGGTATGTGAATTATATCTCAATAAGGCTATTTTACAAAAATGGACAGATGAAAATAAATAGGAAAAATTTAAATGATATAGTTAATTAAGCCCAAGTGGGTAAGATTATTTTCTTTACTTAAGTCCCAGAAGTTCATTATACCATTCTTGTGGCATGTCCAATGCTTTCCTTTGTTTTATGGTTTTGTACATTTTTTGGAATTAAACTTTACATATTTTATATTAACTTGTGATTCATTAAAAAAAAGTGCTTTGCCTTGCATATTGTAGCACAATGCTATTTATTGAATAGATTTATATTGTGTATACCGGGAAATGAGTGACATTTTAAATTATGGATTTTGTAGTTGCACTGGAATATTAAAAGTTACATCATTTAAATCAAAATCCAGGATTATTATCTTTAAATTTCATTGACTAAGGTTGCAGATGTAAACAATAGAAGGTCAAATATGATTTATGAAACAAGCTGTTACAAAGTGTATAAAATCAACATGAAATCTATAAAGATAAACATGAGGTAATTAGGTTAAGAAGGTTATTTATGTAAATACAAACAACTCATGCTTAGCTTTGTACAAAGACAAAAGACAAAATTGAAGACCCCATGGATTACAAGTTCAATAAGTCATTGGTATATTTTCACAAGAAAAAAAGATACCAGGTTAAGCAAATTGCAATGAAATATGAAGACACTTCTTACCTGGTCTTCATAATATAGAAATTGGGATAATGATTAGTCACCTTTATTAAATTGAAAAAGTTTAAGTAGTTTCCTTAACCAATATTTAATGGGTTCTTTTGATATATAGTGTATTTGAAAATTAGTTGAAAGTGTTTAGATTCATATTACCTGACAAACCATGTATATTTTTGTTAAATGTTAAAGGCTAGTATAAAAAGAAATAATCTGAGCTACAAACAGTGTAATATATAAATAACTACAGTGTGATTCTGGTATAAAGTTCTTTTTCCTTCTGGTCTCCATTCTCTTTCTTCTTAATCTTTCTTCCTTTCAGGCTGTTGTGCACCTCACTCAGGTTCCCCAAAGTGTGTTGGTTAATGTATTGTATTACAACTAAAATGCCAAATGCTTTAAAATCATGGTCTGTTTTCTAAAAAAATTTTTTTAGGCTTAATGTGTATTTATATTGCTTGGTTTCTATTTTACAGCATAAATGTACATAAATACTAGAAAAATAACTAATATTTGTAGATGCTTTGTAGTTGGAAAATCATTTTCACAGATGTTGTTTCTTTGATATTTAAAACCATCCCATTTGCCCCCCTTTTAAAAGTAACACTGAATCTCTGAGTTTTTGATTTAAGGTAATATAGCCAGTAAGTGGCTGAGCAAGGAGTCTTCTACAATCTGCAAAGTCTCTGCAAAATGACTTTCATAGGTGCAATATTAGGAGTTTATAGAATTCCTTGCTTTTGGCCAGAAAAAAACTTCTTTCTACATTTTAAATAGAAAATTCTTTCCTATTGCTCATAATACACAATGGTAGTTTCTTTTATTCATTGATAAAAACAGCCAGCTATAGAAACAGAGTCATGCAAGTTGTACACACTCTATAATGGAAGATGCGTTGCTATGCCCAGTACAAGGATGAATTTAGGAAGCAAGGTTAGCAATCTGGGTGGTGCAAGCTCACATAACAGTTGGATTTTAGTTGGACTCCTCAGAGAAGAGGCCCTTACCTTGAACATCTACAAGTGTGATCTAGACTATTTGATAAGCAACCATGATTTGTGTGGCAGACCAAACATCTAGGCCATTGGCAAAAGCCCTAAGAGCCAGAAAAATTATGGCAAGGTTCATCAAGCAGAATATTGGCCAGAGCTATGAGTTATGTCCACTGGGAGAAGATCGCCCATCCATTTTCAGTTCCACATAGCTGGTGCTGAAGCAGAATATTCTAGTAGACTATTTAGTCCAATGGCCACCATCAAGTTTTAGCTCAGCCAAAAAAAACGTAAGTAACTCAGGCCCAAGAATTTAGAGAAATCTCTCTGAGTTTAGGACTCTGTCAAACCAGTTTTTCTTCCAGAAGCAAAGAGGAGATATGATCATTTCCCCCAAAGTATAGCTGCCTCTTTATTATTTAAACCTGAGATGCTGCTGTGGCCTGATGTGCTGCACTCCTGGATATACAATTTCCATTTCTCAAGTGAAGCATGTTGGCTCTTCTTACCTTATGAGTTGTTGAGTTTGAGCTACCCTACCTCAAAATGAGATTAGCAGGGTCGAGAGTCACACACCTCCATGGCTCACGTATTCCGTTTCACTAAGAGCTCCAGTGACAAGCCAATAGCTGCTTTATAAAAGGGTGCACTTGGTAGCCACGTCAAGGAGTAGATGACTGCAAAACCTCAAGAGATGCTACATGTGGAGGTGGTTGCCCACTGTCAAGCTCCAGTGGAAAATCATCAGCACTAGCACTTGTAGCTCAAATGGGACATTAGGGTTTGGCAGCCCTCAAAGTACTAGAATTTCCCTATAAGAAGCTCTTCCCAATCAAGGGAATTCATTCTAACACTTATCAGCGCTCGCATTACAAGCATGTAAAATATCAATACAATTAATCATACATTCAGTAGTAGAAGACACAATAATAGTACATTGAATTGGTGCAATGGATCCCGTTCATAAGGTTACTTTAATTTCTTTTCCCGCTAAGAACATGGCTGAAAACTCACCTGTTGAACTTGGGTTCCCCTTCCTCCCTTGGGATCAAGTATGATGGTGACTTGGGTGACTATATCCAACAAAGCCATACCTTGTGTTCTTCCCCTTCCCAAAGTTCCCCAGCATGCTTGGATGCGTGGCCTTTGGTTCCTCCCAAAGACAAGAAGACCCGCACCCCCCCCCCCTTAATAATCTTTCTCTTTAAAGCAGCTGAGGCTCAGTGGGGATGGAGGGAGAGAAGGGCTGTACACCCACGAGCAAGGTACATTCACTTCTCGTTTCCAGAGGTGTTGTACTTGATCACAAGAATTTGTCTATATATTTTTCACAAGGATTTATATAAATTTTGGGATTTTCTCATTCTTTGTGGTCTACATCATCGGCACTGGGAACTCTCTGGAGCAGTAAGAACTTTAATTTCTAGTCAATGACTCATCTATGGTTTCCTGCAAGAGTTTTTCTCTCACAGAATTCTTCCTCAGAGGATCAAAGCTCCTTTATAGAATACAGGACCTATTATTAAAACAAACAAACAAACTCAGATCTTTTACTGTCATCTTGAAACAGGTCTAATATTGGCATGATAGAGGGGCTGAGGTGTAAGTCAGCAGTTATTTCCATTCTTCCTGAATGAGCATTACATGCCATTTCCTTCTTTTCTGAAATGAACTAGCCCAGTTTTTAAAGATGTGCCTAGTTTCTGTCTATTCTTCTTGTGGATTTTCCTCCTTTCATGCCAGTATAGATACTCATCCCTGTAGCTGTTGTCTGAAAGGAAGTGAAAACCCTCCGTTCTTCCAGTCCCAAATTTATTACCAGTTGTTACACTAGGGTAGACCTGAGGTTCCTGTCCTCACTGGTGAGGAAGTGTCTTTCCATCCTTTTTCTCCTTCCTGCCCCCAACCCAGCCCCTGCCAGGAGAAGAGTCAGCAACTACAGTACACTGTTTAGACAGCTGTCTTTGAACCTACTCTCTGGTTGTCATTATGCAATCACCTCCTGACTTCTTCTCATTAACAAGCAATAAAGTGGAGGACCATTTATTTCCTGGTTGACTATACATTATAATATATATCCTGGATGACCATACTATTTGGTCAACATGTTTATTAACAATTCCCACAGATTTTCTTTAAATTCTGCCTGTCTGTATGACTCTTATACTTTCTCTTCCAGAAATTTTTGTCTCTGTCAAGTATTTCACGCTCATTGCCAAAATATCTTTCAACAACTTTGAAGGGTCTGAGATTTTTACCTAACTTGTAAAAGATAACAAGTTAGCTCACCACAGTGTCATTGATGCTGGAAGAAGACACAAGATTCCTGGGTTAGAGACAAAGGACTCTATTTCTCAGGGCACTAACATTAGCCAGATAATCTTAATCTTTGCATAGGAGAATGAACCCCAGTTCTCACAGAGAGATGTGAAGAGGCCCACATGATCCCTGCAAGCATAATGGGCTTCGAGAGAGGAAATCTAAGCTTAGGGAATTTATCTTTTGCAGAAGGAAGCAAGCATGTCTGCACTCCTGTGAGAGTCATTATTACACTGGGCAGGAAGCAAGCCTACTCTTTGTTTCAGAGTGAGACACTCTATCTCCGGAGTCTGGTCGTTGAAACATCCTTGAAAAGAGAGTCCAGAACAAAGGTCAGTCAGTGCCTCACCCACAAGATACACGGACACATGAGAAACCCATTAAAATTGTCTCTTCACGATAACAGTAGTGTGAAATTTTCTCTAAACAGAATTCATAACTTTGTTAAAAATTGTCATAGGCTCTTTTGAGGAATTAGAATTAAGAATCTTTCTTAATAAACAAATGCTTCCTGTATAAATTTGGTGCTATCTCCTGTAGAACTAAAGTGATTAGGTCATTGTCTAATAACTTATGTATTAATATCATACAATCAACCCTCAATGTGTATTTTCCTGAAGTTCAAAAATTTGTTTTCATTCCCCTGATTAGCCAGTAATATCATGGTTTCATAGCAATTAGGAGTTCTCAGAAATAGTGCTAAAGTGGTTTTTGAACAAGAAAGGATAGAAACAAATCATGAGGGATTGATTGTATGTGAGCTGGAAAGTGTCAAGAGAAGCTTGAAAATTCTGGCTTGATATATGTTGGTGACATTGAAAGAAGGCTGATGCTCAGAGGGCCTTAAATTCTAGTCTAAAGTAGATTAACACATGGCTACCATGTAATAACATGCTTTAGATAAGAGAGCTAATGATTTAATGGAATAAGTAATGAAGTAAAAGTCAAGAGAGGGGTTGGTCTAACCTTGAGCAATTCATTTAAACTCTTTTGAATTAATTTCCTGGGTTATAAAATGAGTTGATTGGAAACATACTTCTCTTCTTAAGCTTTATTTTGAATTAAGGAGTGTGTGGGCAAGTTAGACTGATGGACATACCTATCTTCCTACCAACCAATTGTACTTCCTGCCTATAAATAATATTGTAATTATTAATATTAATAGATATGATAACAAGTCCAAAAGTCATAAGAGCTAGATTCCGCACCCAAAACATGTTGGCATTTTGACAAGAGGGACACTAGACAACAGCATGCCACCTTCTAATGTGAGTTGTTATTGAGAAATAAACAGCATGACATGGTGACAATTAATGGCCCAATTGTCTAATTGGATCTCCTGAAATTTCCTATGTAAGGATAGTGGAAACAGACATTCATTGACCATTTAGTTCTTACCAAGGACTATATGAATACAAATCCAGTATGAGGTAGCTCTTAATGGCCCCCATATTGACTTTACAGAAGGAGATCTTGGCATGTATGGGAAAGTAATGGGAGAGGCCAGGAGTCTTTGCCACTTATCTGATGTCAAACCCTGTTTTCTATGCACTAAGTCACACTAATAAGAAATAAATAATTAACTTACATAACATTGCTGTTTCCAGATGTTTCTTTTCTCCTTGAATAGCCTGCTTATAATGGTCCCTCAATCCTAGTGCAAAATCTGCACATAATAAGTACTCATTAAACAACTGTTACATGGCACTAAGATAACATATGCGAAGTTTATTGAGCATAGTATTTTTTTATTCAATGTAAGAGATTTTTATTTAGATGAAAACTTGTACCTCTCATGAGTTTTCTACTTGATATGACAAATAATCCAAAACATTGAAACATTTTAACTTGTAATGAATATGGGAAATAGTTTTTAAAAATAGAAAACCTAGATGAATTTCTGAGAAGCAGCATAAATAAGTTTTATTTAGAAATTAATAAATTATTCTCATTTGCCTGTTTAATACAAAATAAAGACCCTATTACCAATAAATGCTATATAGGAAGCATTTAAAAAGAGAAGGGATATCATAATGGTTCAGAAGACAGGCTTGAAAAATAAAAAAAAAAAAAAAAAACAGGAAAAATAAAATAGACATCAACAAATTGTTTAGAATGATTAAAGAGAGAGTATTATGTATGGAAGAGAAAGGAAATCTATTATGAACTTATTTCAGAGTAGATAAGAAAGCAAATAAAATGTAAAAGTATTCAAAGATATCATGGAAGAAAATTTATTAAAATAATGATACTCCTGAAGTTCAACAGATTAAGCAGGTACAATACGTGCTGGGGAAATGAACAAAAACAGTCAACAGGCTTCCAAAATAAAATAATCAAAATTTTAAAAAATTAAATAATTATTATTTAAACAAAATTAAATAATCACATGACCAGCCCCAGAAATCCTCAAGGATTTTCATTACTTGACAGAAAGTATGATCTATCAATTCTATACTAATTCAACTTGTTACTGAGTTCAATAGTAGGAGGTAGATTTTGAAAGGCAAAAGAAAGCAGAGAATATAGGATTCATACTCCATAATCAAATCCAGAGCACAAAATAAACAAAATTGTACTTCTTACAGGTATTGGCTTGGTGTATATAATTATGAATCATTCATGCTTTCATTCTTTAAGCAAATATTTAGCATACTTCTTTTCTGAGCCAGACATTATGCTGGGTGCTGGTGACACAGTAGCAAACTGTTCAGAGAAAGTCCCTAATGCCATGGAGCTGACATTTTTTTGGCTGGGAATGAGGTAGTGGTGGAAGTAAAACAATAATTTACCACATTAATAAAAAGCTTACAGAAAATAAAACAGAGCAATTGGGATCACAGTGACTTAGCAAGGGGAATAGAGTTGGGAAATCTTTTAGATAAATATTTAGAAAATGATAAGTAAGTGACCATTATGCTGAGAATACTTAACTAATTGCAGCATTGACACTATGCAAATGGTCAACAATTCATCAACATTTTGTACATTCTACATTCAGTTCCTCCTGAAATCTTCTGGGCATAGTCTACCCAGAATTCTACAATTTCATGGGGTGGTCTTTGTTTAACACCACCTGGAGCTAACCTTCCTTTCATTATGAAATGTCACAGGACTCCCTCCTAAGTACTTTCAGATAAACTCATCTCTACCATGACTTTTTTTCCCGATCAAATAAATCTATTAGTTTGTATGAAAATATTGCTAAGTAAAATAAATGTGAACCTCTTGGTATAAAACACGAGATTGAGTCCTGACGTTACCCCTTTAGTAGCTGTGGTACCTTTAGGTAAATTACCTGTCTTCTCTTGTATCACTGAAACTTGCATATTTCCAACAAGGCTGATTTGCATTATTGCTGATTACTTGAACCAAAAATGGTTTTACCATGACTTTCCTAATTTCTATTCTTTGCATGCTACACAGTTGGCCAAGTGATAATGTGGCTTTAAAGTGGCACGTTGATACTCCTAGTAGTCCTGAGAATGAAAGACTGACCCTCCCCATTATACTTCTACCTGTGGAAGAATTGATTTGTCACTGGACCAACTTGTCTGTTAAGACCACCGCTCCTATTGTCATTATCTTTTTGATTCTCCTTTATCTCTCTCTCTTTTTTTTTTTTTTTTTTTGAGACAGAGTCTCTCTCTGTTGCCCAGGCTAGAGTGAGTGTCGTGGCGTCAGCCTAGCTCACAGCACCTCAAACTCCTGAGCTCAAGGGATCCTCCTGTCTCAGCCTCCCGAGTAGCTGGGACTACAGGCATGCACCACCATGCCCGGCTAATTTTTTCTATATATAGTTTTAGCTGTCCATATAATTTCTTTCTATTTTAGTAGAGATGGGGTCTCGCTCTTGCTCAGGCTGGTCTCGAACTCTTGAGCTCAAACGATCCGCCCACCTCGGCCTCCCAGAGTGCTAGGATTACAGGCGTGAGCCACCACGCCCGGCCCTTTATCTCTTTTTAATTCTCCTTTGTGTCTTCCCTATCATTTCTCTTTTTTTCTTTTTGCTTTCATAGTCTCTCTCCCATACGGTTCTCAGCTTTTGTGCAATCGCTTGCTGATATGTGTTGCTTTTCACTCAGTGGGATGTATACCAATTTCAGAGCATCAAGCTTAATCCTTCATCTTACTTTGTGTTTGGCTATTTTCTCAGTTGCTAGATGTTCACAGGTCACTTTTACAGGGGCAGGGTCACTTGTTATTTTCTTCCTCCTTTCTCCTTCCCTCCTTGTCTGTCTGCAATTCTGATTGTACATCATTCTTTAGCCTTAAGGAAGTCTAAAGTTTGACTTCCAGATAACTGAGGTGAAACCATATCATCTTCTATAGACTATATCTCAGCAAGAGCTTTAACCTATTGTACATATTTATACCCTAAGGAGGTTTGCCATATAAAATACAGGATGCCCAGTTAAATTTGAATTTCAGCTAAACAATGGATAATTCTTTAGTGTATGCCCCAAATATTACATGGGATTTACTCATACTACGAATTATTTGTTGTTTGTCTGAAACTCAAATTTAACTGTGAATTCTGTAATTTTATGTGCTAAATCTGGCAACCCTGAAGTATTTTTTATAATCTAGATCAATGTTTTTCTCAACTAAGAAGTGTTAGCAATCATTTTATAATGTTAAATATTAACACTATGTCAGTGGTGCACTAAAGTGATGTGAACATTTACTATGATTAAAAATTGTCAGATTTAATGTAACAAAATGTTTTACTGATGTATATTACATTCGTTACCATAAAACTACCTATTTTCACTTCTATAATATTTGAGTATTATATAGTATGATTTCTTGTAACTGATCTTTAATTCATTTTACTGAAATGAAAAATACAAACATTTGTTTATAGATATGTAAATAACCACCATATATGAATCAACATGTGAACTTATTTTAAAATACTTGGAAGTTTTATTGATGTTGAACAATTGACAATACAGAAGCAAAACTAAATACAATAAACTTGCAATGAGAACCAGATGATGAGTTTGAAGAAATCCAATGGGGTTTGGGCAACAAATCACAATCTTTTTTCTCTTTCTGTAACAGTAGTGCTTATGGTAGAACATTTGCACATATGCATCAATAAAATAAGGCAATTTTACATAGAAGTTCACTTTTAAGTTATGTCATTCATAAAGAAACTGATTATCATGTGTTGCTACACTTATACAAAAAAGAAAAATAAAAAAGCACTGACTAGCTGAAAAGCTTTCTTCTCTTCAGTCATACACATTAACATGACCCCTAATAGGAAAGCCAGGCAAATGTGCCACATATACACCCAGAAACACACACATGGAGCAGCTTTTAATCAAGAAGGCTCATGTGAGTATAAAAACTCACCTTACTGTTATATCAACTCATGTGTTTCTCTGAATTTAATTCAGGGTAACCTATAAAAAATGCTGTCATTTACTTACTACAGTCAAGATATTGAAACTCACTAACAGAAAAAGTTTTAGGTTAAATTCTCTTTATATCTAGGCCAATATTTTAAATTCTGACTTCATAGCAAGATAGGTATTGATTATGACTTTTGAGTTAACATCAATTTATACATTCACAGAGTTTGAGAACTTTTGAATACTTCAGAATTTATCTGATTCAAATTTTTCATTTCACAAATACAACATATAGAGCATAGAACATTTGAGAGCCTTGTCTGAAGTCATCAGGTGTTTACTGACAGCCAAAGAAACAGTCTCCAGACTACCATCTCAGTGCAATTTCCAATATTCACTACTGTCTCCTTTCTGAAAGGTCATTGCTATTTACTACAAGAGGAAAAACGAGCAGAAATTAAAGTCTACAATATCTTTCATGAAGAAAGGTATTATTAATCTTAGTCTCCATGGAATACATTCATAATCTAAGAGGCAAGAAATAACTTCTTAAATTCTGATTAATGTTAAGGCACAGCTAACCACATATATCAATGACAAATAAAACTTGGAAAAATTTTAAAATAGAATTTAATAATCTTAAGCCATTATATTATAATAGCAGAATATCAAGTAATATCACTATGTAATACTCTTAAAATATAGATTTCATTTGCATAAAGAACATTTTACATTGAATTCTGGTATGGAATTTTAGTAAGAGCTCATAAATGTTTAAGTAATTGTCATGTAATACTGTAGTTTTTAGAATTAAAAACTTGGAAATATTGTAGAGAGGGTTCAAATTCTGCATAGAAAAATGGACTACCTAATCTTTACGAAGTCGGCAAAAATCTTGAGATTCAACATTTTACAGGAATTGTATTTATGCATTACTTTGTTTAAACTAATTGTAAGTTCATAAGCAGATTTTGAATACAATTTTCGGCTTCTGGTGAATATCCCAAATCATAAGTTTTAATGTTTTTAATTTCATTTTATAATAGGGAGACTTGAATGGCTCTGCTGATAGCCTATTAGAGATGGTGGTTTTCTCCAGAACAACAAAATATCTTACTGGGAAATGACACTCAGATAGAATGTGTTAAGAATGAAGATTTTATATAGTGTGGGAATTAAAGCTTTAAAAATAACTGGGGAGATATAGATATAGATATGTTACTATTCCTTGTTCAAAAAATGACTTCAGCTATGAAAAATCTATATAATATCAATATGAACAAATTGACCAAAATCTCAAAGATCATATGCACTTGAAAGCTCCCCTAAATAGTTTGCTTTATAAAGTAGCCAAATTCCCATTTCTGTTTGTCTTCAAGAAGTAGCTGAATGGACTACTTTTTAGGAATAGTTAGCAATATACACTGAATGTTGGTGCTTCCACAAAAATTCATAGGTTAAAGCCTAAATCTTCAATATGATGGCATTTGGAGGTAGGGCCTTTGTGAGGTAATTAGGCCGTGAAGATGGGGCCCTCATAAAGAGATTAGTGCCCTCATAAGAAGAGACACTGGGAGATGATCTATCTCTCTGCTCTGCATGTGAAGATACAGTGAGAAGGCTGCTGTCCACAAGCCAGGAAGCAGGCCCAGACCAGACACTGGATCTGCAACTACCGTGATCTTAGACTTAGCCTCCAAACTGTGACAAATAAAAGTTTCTTGTTTAAGCCACACAGTCCATGGTGTTTTTGTAATAGCAGCCTGAACTGACTAAGATACAATGACTTTTTTTTCCGCTGGACGAGAGCATGGAATGGGGCATCTGCTCTTTACGGTTAAGTATTTCTATAATTTTTGAATTATAACTTCTTATTTTATCTTTATTGTGAAGGTACAACCTTAATTTTTCAAACACACACTTTGGCTTGTGATTATCTTTCAAATGTTTTTAGAGCGATTTTTGTGAAACTGTGGATAGGTAAAAAATTTGTGTTATTTTTGAATATGAGTTCCATTATAGAACCAATGCAGTGCAGACAGGAAATATTAACAAAGTGTTTGACAAGGATATGGCTAATGAATGCACAGTACATCAGTGGTTTGAGAAGTTCTATTCTTGTGATTTTAATATTGAAAATGAGCCACGTGGGCGACCTGAGACCAAGGTAGATAATGATGAGCTGAAAGCTGTAGGGGTAGTGAATCCATCTCAACCTATGTGTGAATTAGCAGTGAGGTTTCATGTTACTGTTCCAACAATATTGGACCATTTGAAACAAATGGGCAAGGTAAAGAAGCTGGATAGATGGATTCTGCATGAATTAAATGAGCATCAGAAGAGAAATCATCTCGAAGCTTGCCTTTCTTTGCTATCACGACATAAAGGTGAACTATTTCTACAATGTATTACTACATGTGATGAAAAATAGATTCTATTGACAATTTCAAGCGTTCAGCACCATGGTTGGAAAAGATGAAGTGCCAAAACACAGTCCAAAACCGAATATTCATCAAAAAAAGCAAAAGGTGTCTGTTTGGTGGTCCAGCATTGGTATTATCCATTACAGCTTCATAAAACCTGGTCAGTCGATTATAGCGATGTCTACTGCAACCAATCGGATGAAATGATGAAGATGCTTGTGATTAAGCAGCCAAGATTGGTCAATAGAGACAGGCCAGTCCTCTTACAAGACAGCACTTGACGACGTGTCACACAAACAACGCTGCTCAAACTAGAGGCTGGACTTGGAAACTCTCTGTCATCCACCGTATTGACCAGACCTTGCACCAACTGACTACCACTCCTTCCAGGCTTTGGATCACTTCTTGCAAGGAAAAATATTCAATTCTCAACAAGCTGTGGAGAACGCCTTTCACAATTTCATCACCACTCGCTTTCCAGTCTTCTTTGCTGCTGGCATAAACAAGCTACCTTTAAAATGGCTAAACTGTGTCGATACTTTAGGTGCATCCTTTGATTAATTGTACTGCTTCTTGTTTGAGAGATAATAAACTAAACTTTTGATTTGAAATCAGACATTTCATATTTAATGACCTAGTAAGTACTAACTATAGTGTCAAATTATGATTTACTGACACTGAGAGCTATATTCTTATATTAAAATTACACTGCTTCACTTTTGATTATATAGACAAAAATTCTTTAAGTCTTAGCTCATTTGAAACCACTGTGGCTATTTTTTCAAGGAAGGAATAATGTCTTATAACATTAACTCTTAGATTTCCAGACATTGATTATTTTAAAATTTGCAATGAACAAGCCACTTATTTTTGACCTATTGAATGACATAAAAGCACAAATATTCCAATGTAAATAGAAGCAGCTATTTTAATGACAATATTTAACACATGCAATAGGGAAATTGACTCTCCTGGGTTTTTTTTTTTATAAATGTATGTGCTTAGAAAGTTCTTATTAGAGATCAGACCACTAGAACACCCCAATTTTTTTTTTTTTTTGAGAAAGAGTCTCAGTCTGTTGCCCTGGCTAGAGTGCTGTGGCATCATCCTAGCTCACAGCAACATCAAACTCCTGGGCTCAAGCAATTTTCCTGCCTTAGCCTCTCAAGTAGCTGGGACTACAGGTGCATACCACCACGCTGGGCTAACTTCTTTCTATTTTTAGTAGAGACAGGGTCTTGCTCTTGCTCAGGCTGATACTGAACTCCTGACCTCAAGCAATCCTCCCGTCTCGGCCTCCCAGAGTGCTAGGATTACAGGTGTGAGCCACCACACCAGGCCTAGAATGCTCGACTGTTTAACAAGCAGGGAAGCAGTGAGCCAGAGAGTGAAAGATATAAAGGACAACTAATTTCATTATCATATTAAGTTTCATAATAATAAGAAACAAAATAAGAATTCTGCCTATTCTAGCCCTGAGAGAATTAAAGATAAATGAGGTTAAATATTTTCAAAATGATGAAATATATACAGTGAAAGCACAGAATATACTAAAACTACAGTCAGATGATTTGGTATATTTTGGTGAGGATATCTATGTAACCATGAGTGCACTCAGATTAAGAAAATAAGGATTGGTTTACATATGCAAAATAATTATCTGTCATCTTTTCACATCTTTCCATTACTGTTCTTCCTTGAATTATAGCTATGCTGATATGGGTCAATTCACTTTTATTTTTGTTTTAATATATAGAAAAAGGACATTTCACTTGAATGTTTATTTTCTCATTACCACTGGAAATTAGCTCATAAAAGCATCTCTGAAATCTCTAAGTTTAGATTCCAATACAATGCCTCTAATTTAATATAAAATATTCATTTTTATATCATATATTTTCATGGTGATGTTATAGTTTTCATGGATGCCAATCTAATTTCCATTTCCTTTCCTTTGCCTATGAACTAATAAAAAGTGTATTTAATATACTACATAATAGTTCAAAAAGGACTAATTATATTTTGTTAATAATGTTAAAGACTGCCATTCTCTAGCTCCTTTCCTTTTGCTATAAATAAAAAATCTCTATCATTTCTATTAATACCAGTTAAACACAGAGCACTTGTTACTACCCAACGTAACTTATTAGCAATGTTCTCATAGAGTCATCACTCTAAAGGTTAACCAGAGTCTTAATGAGTCTTTGCTGCCTGCCTGTTGTATGTTTAGCATGCAATAGGCACATGCTATAACCTTTTATGTTGCTTACTATTTAAAAATTACAGAAAGTTTCCATACATAAAATCTTGTTTAATCCTCACTACCACCCAGAGTATGAAATCTCTTGTATGGACAAAGAAAGTAAAATTTAGAAAGATAATGGTTTTCCTAAAGCTACACAGTGTCTAAAGGGATTCTCAATCCATTTCTCCATTTTACTAGCCACCTATGTAATGAAATGTCCTTTCTTATCATATCTGTTACCATGTACCAAACTATGACATTTCTAGTAATACACAGAATATTATCTAATTTTAGTCTTCCGTGAGTATTTACATGGCACTGCTATTAATAAAATAGCAGTGAAACTATTTTTTAACTGGGTTGTTTGTTCATGGTATTTTCTTGAATGTCTAAAGTAGTTTATAATGTATCTTTTCCTTTTAAAAAAGCAATCAGCTTCGAAATCAGAATATATGTGTGTTCTTTACCTCTGCCAACTAGTCACATGAGGTATTGATTGCTGAGCCACAATTTCCTCTTTTAAATAATAAGAAATTTGAACAAGAGAACTTTAAAAATGTCCTTCCAATTTACATAGGCCATGTCTATGCTGAAAATGATATGTAAGAATAGTAAATGGAGGGGGGTTCAATGGCTTGGCATGAAGAAAATTGAAGACAAAAAGAACATATGTATATATTATAATACAACATATTGGAGGCTACTGTAGTGGTTAACCATGAAATGACTAGAGTATGAATTTATAGGGGACAGTGATTAACTTTAAGTGCAGATGAAGGAATGAATCAGAGGGGTGCCGGACAAAAAAGACATGACAGCTACTGGTGACTGATTCAACACAGAGCATAAATTAATATCAGAGTCAAAGGTATGTTCAAGGTTTAGTGGAATAGTGGGTCTAGATTGAAATGGGGAAACTAAGGAATATACCATCTAAAAAAAAATGGTGAACTCAATTGGTGACATGCTACGTTTCAAGGGAAGATAGATACGAATTCCAGATGAGGGGACCGTACTGAAGGCTTGGGATACACATCTGAAAATCACCAGAGTAGAAGTAACAGATAAAGACGTAAGGAAGAATCGCTCTAGAGTGAGAGAAGACAAAAGTTAGACTTTGAGCGTCTACAAATCCTGGCTATGTGTTATAACAAACCAAGGTCACAGGGAAGAAGGGAACTGCAATGCTGGAAGGATGGCCTTATAGGGTAATGGGTACTGACAACGGTCAGTACTGTTAAGACCCCACCTCTACCCTAATGGTAGAAGGCTATAAGCCTGCTGTTTCCGTTCTTTTCTGATCTGACGAGTTTCTCATATTCCCCAGCCATCAGGGTTCTCCAAACTTCAGGTACTCCATTATGAAGAAACAAAGAGATACTGGGAACCGTTTCTTCACTCACTTTTTAACAAAATCTTTCTTCTGTATTTTGTACTGCTAGCTCTTTATTTCAATAGCAAATCCAAGTGAAAACTATTTTAAAGTCCAAGACTTCTCCTACCTTTGAACCCAACCAAGCTGAATGGTTCTACCTTTTTAGACCTTCAATAGCTTGATATTTTACAATGGTTAATGAATGTTTAGTGGAGGAATGAATGAACAAAAACTGAAAAGAGACCAAATGATTGAGAAACACTCATAGTTTGGGAGGTGAAAAGAGAGCATACACCAATGAAAGAAACACAAAAAAATCATGCTGTCTTCATTGGTAGTGATAATAGTTAGCAATTTGTCTTATTTGTCAAGTGGGAAAGTATTTTTAAATACAATGTGTGCTCAGGAAACATCGTACCACCAAAAGTTAGAAATTACGTCAATATATTCAGGCCATGCAGTTATATTTTTGAAGGAAAAAAAATAACACATCAGTATAAGGGTTACCCTGATTGGAACTAGTCAGCTCCCTTTACTTAGAGAAGGATACTAATAACATTAAGGTGGCAGGTACAGTTCAACTAGCTGTCTTGTGTGCAAATTCTAGAACAGTGCCTTTCAATTGCTCACTTACGAATCACAGGGGGAATCTTGGTGCAGTTGGAGATTCTGCATGTCTGACAAGCTCCCAAGCCCCACGGTTCCCTCCAGAGATGATCATACCTTAAATAACAAGGCTCTAGATGATTGTTCTACATATGCATGCCCCTGGTGACAACAGATGCATCTGAGAATGCCAGTAGCTGGCACTAATTCAGTATTCTTTGAATTGAAAAAAAAAAAAAAACAAAAAACAAACCTGAATACTGAAAGTTCAACTCATGCAAGGAGGGAAGAAAACACATAAATTGATATGACAGAGGAATGAGTAAGTTTTATGTAACCTCCCAAGCTATAGAATTCATTTCAAAGGTTCTAGTTTACTAAGAAATCAGGTTCAATAATAGTTATATAATTTACCTTTAATGTTCTTTTAGGTAGTTATAATCATTTGTACCTCCAGCATATCACTCAGCTGCTCACTTTTAAGTATGTCATTTGCCTCACTTTCTCACACCCCTTGTCTCCCACATAACATTTTATTAAATTGCCATTAATCTTCGCCAGGGGCAATTACTCCTTGTTGGCTTTCTTATCCAGTTTTTAAAAATCTCTTTTGGGTTCTGTTTTCTCCAGTCACATGTAATTCTGAGATTGTTCATTAGTTTTGTGAAATTGTGAGAAAAGGGAAAGTATCTGACAGAAAGCACACACAGCAAGAGCCAAGAGTTGTGAGGAAAGATTTCATTAACACCCTAAAAGAGAAGGATGATATCCTATATTTTAACTTACTGTGGATAGGAAAACAACTCCCTCTCTAAGACCACCAACTAAGAAGCTCACATTACTATGAGATAGGAATATCTTCATAATTCTGGGCCCTTAAAAGATAAGCATATATAACAGATGAGCGATGGAATAACAAACTCACCTGACGAAGAAAGGGATTACATTTCTTTTCTTTCTTTCTTTCTTTTTTTTTTTTTTACATCTGTGCTGTAAAAAGGATTTCATTTTTGCAGGTACCCATCTGAGTCTATATGGGAAATTAATGCATCAGGCTTATTAGACAAGTGCAGACATAAGGCCTATAAAGATAGTAGATATTAAATGCTTAATGAAATATAAGGTAAAAAATGAGAACTTCTAGAAGTTGATGGAGTTAGCAAACAAATAGTAAAGGCAGTAAAAATTGAATTATTTCCTCCAAAAATTTCCTTCAGGATAGAGTTTATAGCCTGAAATATGGCTCGCGAGACCATTCCTGATCAGATTCCTGCAAACTCACCCATGCAACCTCTGACTTCGACCTTGCTTTACACACACCCTAGCCTGTAACCCTGAAAAACCATTTGTAGTTTCACAGATGCATCCTTGTGTATTTATTCCTCTATTGTGCACCGGTCTGACATATCCTTTCTTTTCTTATTTTCCAAGTAAATTTCTACTCTTTGTTCTACATTCCACTTGAGAGCTACTTATTTTGTGATGCTTTCTCCAAGGACTTCAGGGAAAGTCCTTCTTCCACCCTGTTCCATAGCATCTTACATATGTAACTATCTGAGTCTTGCAACACTGCAATAATTATTATAAGTCTGTCTCCCACACTGGACTATGAATCCTACTGAGCACCATTACAGAAATGAAACAGTATTTTATTTCTGTTAATATTTCCAGAATTGAATCCTTATTCATTTATTTATTGTTTATTGAATGCTCACTAAGTTTAATAAATGTTTATACATAATGTAAAACGTATATAATTCTTACTAATCACTACTTTGAGGTTATCATTTGAATTTAGTATTCTCTACTTTCAATAGATTTTTTTTCCCTTGAGGATTGATTCTTGAAAGCATAGGTTTCCAAGGACACCTCAGTGCTCCAGGCTTTATAGTTTCATTGCTGGACTAAAACCTTATTTTAATTGTTATCTCTTAGCATCCAACCCCTTCCCATGGTCGATCCTATGCATAATTTTGGAGATAATCTTCCCTAGATACCTATTCCTATCTAAAATGGTTTAGCAGTCCTTGTTTGCCTATTTGATCAAATGTTAATACTTCATTGAAAGCTGCTCTACTTCACACCTTGTCCTCCACAAATTGCACTATTAATGCATCTCTCTGTTTGGAGCTCATACATTTACTTTTTTGACAGACAAGTTACTTACAGTGAAAAATCCCTCCTTGATGATAGTCTAACCAGTGCTCAACTTGCATTCCATTTCCTTGGTAAAGTTTCCTAATATTCTGGCTCATTTAGCAAGGACTTCACCATTTAGAACTGTTTTCTCATGCACATCTTGTGTAAATTTGTTTACCTTCTTCCCTTCAATACTATCTCAGGGACTAGGAAAAGAGTCTCAACATTTTTTTGTATCCCTTTCCCTCTCTAATTTTGCACTTTACTAGATATAATGCACACATAAAAATAGTTTTTGATTTATTGACAAATACTTCACCACATTTTGTTATCTTATATTGGCACCATATATATGCTACATAATAACCTTGCTTTCATGTTGCCTTCTAGCTGGTTGTTTTATATAACTCATATTAACCTATGGATTATAAAACTGTAAAGAGTAGGGATGAATTTCTATATGGAATGTCATTGGAGTATAGTGGAAAATGCACTGAACTGTGAGTCAGAAAACACAGGTCTGAACTCTGCCACTTGTATGCTTTCCTGAGTTATCTTTTATTATCATCATTTCTTCATCTGTAAAATAAGAAGAAAATCCTCAGAGATGTAAGAGTTAAATGAGATATATTCTGGAAACATAGTGGAAGTTTTAATATGCTATACAATATAATGGATTGCTTTTTATTACAGCTTTAAAATTCTTTTGTGGGCAGTGAATGCTGTGTACAGGGCAGACTGTCAGGCAAGGCTCCCTGAGGGTCTTGGGTCAAATTGGGTGGGTATATGTCTCAGGTTTTTAAAGCAATAGCTGCAAAGTCCCATCTTCGGCTTTTTGTTTTTCCTTCAGGATACAAATTATTACAGTCCAATACAATTTTTGGCAAGCCATTTTTCAGCATTTTCCATCTGCTTACCAAACATGACCTCTTGTAGTCCTACTTCTTGCTTTTCCAACTCACCCATGAAATTTGCCTTGTCAATTCTCTCTTCCACCTCGCTGTGGTATCTGTCATACCTGGAACACTCTTTATTCTTAACCTCGCCTGCTTTTCTTTCCGTGGGCTCCTCTTCCCCTCTGCTGGCTGCCAAGGAGAAGCACATTTATTGGCATTGCCCCCAAACAGATGCTTGCCTCGCTCCCTTCCCCCTTTCTCTTCCAGCCAAACCATCACCTGCCAAGGGCTGGTGGTTGCTGCCCCCCCTGTCCACTGCCTCACATTGCTTCAGCGCGAGTCCTTTTTGGCAGCCTCTCCTGAAGTTCCCCTGCCCGTGCTCGCCAGCGCGCTGCTTGCCAGCAGCCTCCCCCTCTTGCCTGCAGCTCTCCTAGCTCCCGCCAGCCTCTCCCCCGCTCGGTCTGCGCGCAGCCTCTTCCTCCCGCCCTTGCCAGCTGCTTTACTCGCCTTTCCTCAGGCTGCTCCCTCGCCTTGTTTCCCCAGCCCTTCCCCTCGCAGCTGGTTTCTTTCCAGAGCCCGGGTCCCTTTGGTCAGATGTTTTGTTTAACACCCGGGATCACCTCTTCTGGGTCCCAGAGTGTACGCGCATCCACCGTTCACTTGGAAAGTGAGCATTTTCATCCCGCTTCTGTATTTGAGTAGTCCCCCACCAAAAGCCCATGCCCACTTCCCGAGCCTGGAAGTCGGAGGGTAGCAATGGTAGAGGAGATTAAGGGAGACACCAGGCCATAGGCTCAGCGGACCCCAACAAAGTTTTGGACTCTTGGGACTTGCCATCGCAGGCTTCCTAAAGTTGGTCAGCCCTGGCAACCGACCTGAGCCACCAAGCAGCACACAGTGACCCGGCGCTCCTTCGACTCCCAGCGACCCCGATCTTCCAGGGCCGCTCCTTTGAGAATGCCAATCGCTCTCCAAGACCAGGCCTGGGCCATTCCCCGGGCCCCACCAGGGTCTGCAGCCTGAGCCCCACCCAGCACCGCCCCTCCGGCTGGGGAGGGGCGCACTTGTTTCTAGAGGCAAGGCGGCAGGGAGGATGGAGCCGCCCAGGTTTCTGGCTGCCTGACTCGGGGGTGAGGGTTGGGTGACATTATTAATGAGCTCTCCTCAAACCAGTGCCCTTCTCACGGGTTGGTTACCTCCAGTGCGCCCTACCGTAGCAGGGAAGCCTTTATGAGCCGTCTCCTTTAAGAAGCGCGCGCGCGTCTGTGTGTCGGGCTGTGTCTGCGTGTGTGTGTGTGTGTGTGTGTGTGTGTCCGTGTGTGTGTGTGTGTGTGTGTGTGTGTCCGTGTGCGCGCGCGCGCCCCCGGGCGCGCGGTGAGGGCCCCAAGAGCCAGGCAGACCCCGGGAAGGAGGAGTTATGTAGATTACGGATGAACATTCTGGAGGGGAGCGAGGAGAAGGGGGAAGGAGAAGCAGAGGCGAGAGAGCGAGGAGCGGCGGAGGCCCTTCCCGCAGAAGCTGGGGGCGGCGGCGGCGGAGGAGGAGTAGGCAGTGGAGGAGGAGGACGCACGGGCTGGAGGCGGCGGCGGCAGCGGCGGCGGCTGCTGCTGCGGCTGCGACTCGGCGCTTAGAGCCGGAACCGCCGGTGAACTTGGGCGCCACGTTCCCGGTGACGGACCCCGGAGAATGGTGAACAGGAGCTGCTGCTGACCCTTCCTCCGCCGCTGCTTCTCGGGGGCTGCCGAGCGCGGGGCCCCCGTCTCCTCCCCTTGCCCGGCTGTGGGTGAACCTGCAGGCACCCTACCCACCCGGAGGACTTTTTTTTGAAAGGAAACGAGGGAGGGAGGGAGAGGGAGAGAGGGAGAAAACGAAGGGGAGCTTGTCCATCCATTGAAGCACAGTTCACTATGATCTTACTCACATTCAGCACTGGAAGACGGTTGGATTTCGTGCATCATTCGGGGGTGTTTTTCTTGCAAACCTTGCTTTGGATTTTATGTGCTACAGTCTGCGGAACGGAGCAGTATTTCAATGTGGAGGTAAGAGTACCAGGGCTTTCTTCCTCCTCCCTTGCCTGAAAACATTTTGTTCACTCCTCGGGTCCTTGCAGCTCAGAGCAGCCTGGGTCTCAACACATTGTTTCCCTTCCAGACGCCAAGACCCTTGTTGAGTTTCCCTGTGTCTTAGGTGATGGATGCGCGTGAGACCGAGAATCCGTTATCCCCGGCAGCACAAAGCACGATGCTGTGCGCTCAGACACAATTGTAGCCGGTCCATGCTTTTCACCGAGGAGAAGTCCTACATATAGCAAACGTGTAGCTAAACAAGGCAGCTTGACTTTATGATGGATAAACAGCTCGGGAAAGGCAGAATTAATTGCTCGGCATCATGTACTGCCTTGGTATTGTTCCTGAAATCTTTCTCCCCATGTTTGGTGCCTAACAAAGGAGGTTAAAATCAAAGACTCTAGAGGAGAGCGTGGGAATACTTGATATGTTTAATAACATTAGTTTGTGACAAAACACTTGAGCAGACGGAGTCTTTTTCTCATTTAGACATAACTTAATACACTGTAAATAGATCTGACTACACAGAGGACATAAAATCCACCTTTTTAAGTGTCTTCGCTCCCCCTCCCCCGCCAATTTAAAATAAACGTGGCACAATGTAATAGTTGTGAGGTGTGTTTTTAATTTGATTTCACACTTTCATGACAAAACTGAGAGGTTTCAGACTGTCATTTGCTTTACTTTGATAGCTTTGAGAACAGACAGCACAAAGCAAGAGGGAACTTAAGGATAAAGACTTGTCAGACCTCTGCCAAAGTACTCTTCCTGTCATCAACTCAGCACTAAAGCCAGCAATGTGCAATAAATCAATGAAAGAGTGTGTACACCTGGGCTGTAACACAAGTTTATAAGGTACATGGTGGAATACAAAGACAGTAAGAGAGTTTTAGTAAAAGATACTCCTTTTGATTAGGTCTGATGTCTTCTGACATCTCAAAAGAATTATGATTAGTTCTCCAAGGAGTAATGTGATTTTTCTCTTATATTGTTAATATTACAGAGCTTACTGTCATTTTGTTGGGAGTGTGTGTTTACACAATAGCAGGACCTGTTGCACAGTATTTGAACATGCTTCATGTAACCAATTTATATACAATGTGTGCATAATAAATGCCATGTGTGAAGGCATATTCTGAATATAACTCTGTTTATATAAGATGTTTTTAGGACTCCATGTAATAAGTGATGGTTGGTACAGAAACAAAGTATTTGAAAAAGTAAGAACCATTATCATCAAAAAAGTTAAAGTTTACAGATGTTAAGTATGAATAATTACACAAAAACCCCAATGTGAAAACCAAAATGGTTTAACCCTTTGAAATATACCACTTTGTTTTTCTGAATAAAAAGAGAGAGGGGGGCTAAAAGTCTTAGATGTTTCTTGGTTTCAAATTTGAACTTTTGGAATTCCATGCCACAGATGGATTTTTGTACCTAACATTTAAATCAAGAGATACTTTAGTGTTGAAATGAAGAAATAATTAATTTATAGGCTGGAGGAATGAAAGTGGCAAACTGTATTTATAATGTTGTAAACAGAAGGGCCCGTTGCTTTAGACTGCTGGTAGTGTAGATGGTGCTGAGGTGGGTGGGTGGGGGAGGTGGTCAAATAAGTGCTAGGTTATATCTTACTCTCTATAGGAAGGGAGGGGGAGCCTGGATTGATGGCCATCTGCTTTGGGAGAGTATTAGATTTGCTTTGAGAGATTGGGATAACATCAGTGTTTGATAATTATTTGGTTTCTTTTGTGAGACTAAACATAAGTTAAACTTTTATTTCTTTATATTGGAATCCCTCAGTTCAATCAGCTATTATTATGCAAGAAAAAGTTATGATTTTACTAAAAAAAAACTGATTTAATTTTGAATTCCATTGACTTCTCTTTCTTCATTGAGATATGTGTGAAACAATGGTTCATGGAGAAAAGGGTTATTTTTCCCATTTTTAGAGTATTTAAGTTATTCTATCCATATTTATTGCACAAATTTAAGTATGTTGGATAAAGTCATGTGCCATCTGAGACCTTAGTAAGCTTACTTGATACAAAGGGAGTTTCTACTTATTTAGAGTAGATTATATGCTATAGTTTGGATTATTCCAAAATAGGGTGTTTTTAAAGCTCTTGAGCACTTCTTTGCTTGGATTTATAAGCTTCTTTATGTGTAACGATAACCTCTCTTTTTTAAAATTATAAGAGTAGCCGCTGGTAAAATCAAAATATTGTAAAGAACGTAGAATGACAGGATGTTTTCTGACATGAATTTCTGCCTGATTCACTTTTATTAGATGTTTCTTTTTGCTAGGAAGCACTAATGGGAAGAATAGTCCATCACTTCCTCTCCAGAAGAGGCACTTATATTGTGTTCCTCATTCTGGTTGCAAAACATACACACTGGGAATGTTTCATTTGATTGATTCTCAAGGACAGTCTTAAAATAAACAGCAATGGTATCAATCATGCATGAAGCTCATATAATCATAAAATTTTTTTCTAGTAAGCACACCAAGTTATTATAGTTGGAACAAAGCTTCAGAGAGATGCTTTTTATGCTGACAACTAAGATTACAAGGCTTTATTCATCACTGAATTTAACAATTTTTGGTACCCTCATACTTTTCATCTGTATGATTTAAGATTTAAAATCCTGTATTTTTCTGAGGAAAGGTATTCATGTTAACTCTTTCCTGTCTGATTTTTAAGAATATAAACATTCAGAATTGCCAATTATCAACATGAGAGATATTTTTTAATATACTGATGAAATCCTGTTATAGAGAAAGAGTGCATTTGGTTTTGTTTGTTTTGTCTTGTATTTTAAGAAGCAAAATGGCACATCTTTTATAGCTAAGAAAGGGCCAGACACTACCAGGCGTAATACTATGAAAGAGATCATTTTTCTACTTATATTTCAGGTGGAACACTTTTAATGTTAAGTTTTCAGTATACACTTACTTGGACAAAGACTTTCGCGTATCATTGGATCCCTTTTTTGGGAGTGGGTCTGTGTGTAATAATTAGCATGATGCAAAGGAATTCACTGATGTTAACTAAAGTAAAAAACTATTGTCATTGGGCAGCAACCTGAATCAGAGATGTTCATTGGTCAGAAGAAGCTAAATTATTAACAAAGAATTATGATTTAATCTCTACTGTCTTAAAGATCATTTTGTCACTAAAACACTTATCTCGTTAGTGGGGATTTTCATAATCCTGTGTATTTTTTGGAGGAGGTGCAGTAAGCACTTTTGTTATGAAATTTGAAGTAGAATATAGTTTGTGATACTAATGACTCTCATTATCAACTTTGGTAGTTTGTCAAATGTTACATATGTGAACAACATATTCTTTATTGATTTTTAAACAATAGCACACAGTTCCAGTGAAGAAAAAATTTTTAATCCAATTTAATGATAAAATGAAAACATGCAAAATCTCTAAGTGATACATATATCAAAGCATAAGAAGATGATTACTCTTGTGACAGAAAAAAAATCTTGATAAAGCAAAATTTTATTTTATTGTTCATAATTTAAGAAAGAAGAGAGTGTAGATTTCAGTGGGATATTTGATAAAAAAATATTATGAATTGTGAGTATAACTATTTTCTAAATTTTTTTTGCAATATATTTATTTAACTGATCTAGAATTTACTTACCTTTGCCAGGTTTGTCTGAAAATACCTAAAAGTTCAGAGTTTGCTTTGGGTAGCTTTGTATTGCATATAAACTTGGCAATAATTGGTTATGAGACATTTCAGAGATAAAAAATTATATTTTTTTTAGATGTAAATTTTAAAATGTCATCTGTTGGGACACTTTTTTTTCTTATCTCTTGTTCTCTACTTGCTTAAATAATCAAGGTGCTTTATTTAATTTGCTCATGGAAGGATGGTGACACCATGGTTCCTTGAGTAAGGAACTCTTCTGACTATATCCTGTAATTCTCCACTGTAGCAGTTTATCAGTTTTAACTGTCCAGCAACAGGGGCTGTGTGACTGATTCATAAAGACTTTTATCTATTGCAAGATTGCAGGCTTAGCAAGACATCTCAAATATTCTGGGCATTCAGAATGCTCATAAAGGCTAAAAACTTTGACCAAGGAGACCAGAAGGCTCAATGGTCCTAAGGTTCCCCACCTTCTCCTACATGTCCCACTTTGACTGTTCCTTTCTCTGTTGAGAGTTGGCTGGGCAGGTTTTCCTCAGATCTAGGTTTATTCATGAGAATTTTTTAGGTGAGCATATACCAGTAAGGTGTGTTTTGTCCTACTATCCCCTTAAGAAATCCATAGAGAGCAACAGTCCAAGCTCACCCCTCTCTATAGCACTGGCCTTTCTCATCTAATCTCTTCTCCCTTATCAATTAAGGATAAAGTTGGGTTCAATAACAACTTTACTATTTCTGGAGTCAAGTTAAAAGTGACAGATACAAAATTTCTACTTTTTTAAATTCACGCTAATCAAGGTTAACATAAGAAAATTTTAATGCACTTGTTCAGTGATATAATTCTTTTATCTGAAGTTCGATTAATAAATTATTTTATGTAAATTTACTTGACTTATTGACCTACTCTAGTTACTCAAAATGTACCTGTTCAGAATATTTGGTAGATGACTAATTGGAATTAGTTCAGGACAACAACAACAAAATCAAACATTTGAATCAATGAGTTACATTTATTCAGTGTTGGAAGAGAAAGATTTATTTCTTTACTCTTTCAGGAATGTTTTGACCTTTCGACATGTATATTTGAAATTGAGATAGTTATTTTTCATGTTACTTTCCGTCACAATTTATTTTAAATATCTGTGAATATAATTACATCCATCGATTCATTTTTTTATTATGGAGGAATACGGTAATTTAGAGCACATATTCTGAAAGTAGGCTGTCTGATTCTAATTCCATTCATTTTGCTTGCATGTTGTGTAATAATGGACAAGTTATTAATCTCTGTGAGCCTTAATTTATATATCTGTAGAATGAGGATACTGATAGTGCCTGCCTCATAGGGTTGTTTGATGATTAAATGAATATGTATATATCACATGCATATATGTGTGTGTGTATATACTATCTATCTATCTATATATATATATAAAATAGCTTGAAACGTGTTGGCATGGTTAAAAACTCAATACTTTGTAGATTTCATTGTTAGAAAATAAAAGTTGATGCAGAGGTAATTGACATGATGGCATCTAATAACATAAAAGTCTGTCAGGTTAGGGTGTGCTAGCTGGTCTAGGAAGATTTTATTTAAATCCTTTTTTCATTTTTAACAAATGTACTGAAAATCAACTAAATGTAACATCAGTACATTTTCTTCCCGTGGGTTTTTCTTAGACAGTTTAGTTGAAGAATGTGATTTTCACATTTTGTCTTGTCATCTGTTACTATCATAGAATGTCAAGTTCAGCTCACACCTTCTTTCACAAGATTGAGTTCACTGAAATCTGTTCATCTTTTCTAATACCATAGAAAATAAATAGGCCTTTATATTTCAATAGGCTTGTTTATTTTTATTGGCTTAAGCCCCAAGTGCTTCATTTCCATAGTATTGGTAGGATTCAGTATATGATTTAGGCCAGCTCTATGTTATACCTAAAATTCAGAACATAAAAGTCTTTCTTTTTTTAATTTATAGGGGAGACATCAGAATGGGCAGAAAAAGATTAAAGTGTTTTGTACAATGACAAAGACATTTAGAAAAAGCCAAAAATTTGTCCATATAGTATTCGAAATGGGAAGATAGGTGGTAGCATAGTGTGATGGAGCACTGGGATGGAAGTCGAAGAATGTGGGCTTGAACTCTGGTCCTCTCACTGGCATAACTTTTGAACTTGGACAAATAATTTCTTCAGTGCTTCTATCTGGAAAAATGAGACTTGAACTAAACTGTCACTAAGGCCTTTTCTAAATTTGGAATTTTTTAGTAGTTAGCCTCCAAGGTTTACTTTACATTGCCAAAGGGGGGGGGTTGTACATGTTTATTCTATAAATTTGGGGGCAACTAAATCACAAAGTAGATACTTCAGATTTTTTTTTCTGAAATTAATATCATTAGGCAGTACAGAATATATAACTTTAATATGTATTAGCATCTATAGTGACAAAGGGTGTAGGGGGTTCCATTTTGGAAATAATTCTAGCCCTCTGCTGAGTAGTAAAAACACTGACAGCAAGTGATAGGCAATTTTCCAATCAATTTTTGGCAAAGGTAGTGAAATTTAAAAATTTAATTTTAAAAACATGGCTTAGTGTTATTTAACGTTATTTTGAAAAATATGCATCATCTACAGGTGGTACTTCAGTCAAAAATAGGCAAATTGAAATAAGTTCAAACTCTGAGTTTTAGCTGAGAATTTTTGGGGAGAGGGTCTCAAAATTTGAATCTATCTATCTGTATATGTATACAAACATGCACATATTTTATAGTGAAACGATGTGCTTATACTGTGTGTTCCATTTGCCCATTTTGGGAAATAATTTTGGCACATAGCTCTTTGAGGGTTTTTTGTTCTTCACCACATATTTGATTTTGAATGTGAAAAATCAGATTGCATTTGTTTGATAAAATATACAGCTTATGTGAACAACAAAAAATTCCAGGCTAAAAAGATAAAATACTAAGAAATAATGTTTGTAACACTCAGATTTTCTTTTGCCTTCTTTTCCTTTATCTTGGGAAAGTTATTTATAGATTTTGAGGTTATTCATGAAACCATATTTGATTGTTGCTTCCTGTAATTTAGCACTCTGAATGGCTATTATTTGCTTGGTATTTCACCACTACTGTTTGGCATTGTACATCCTTAGGTTTGGATCAGTGGAATAGCCTGATGAGCCACAGAACAGAAGCTTAGCCAAGAGAGTAAGAGTAATCCCACTGTAGCCCCTAACCTTTGATTAAATGTGACCTCTGGGTGTAGCATATAAAAAGAGGCTAGAGGGAGCTATTGAGCTGTTTAAAGACTCCAGTGGCTTGGAAGAGCTTGGTTTAAAATCAAGGACAGATCCTAGGTGCAATCAAATGTCTTAAAATGAATCATAGCCAATCACAGAGAGTTTGGAGAAATAAATGAACATATACTTAACAATTTAAAATTTAAGCTAGGTTTACTGAGAGCCTCTTGGTACCAGTGATTACATATTTGATGAACTAAGAAGGAAATTAGCACTTTTCCAGTGGGAAAGTCCTGGGTATGACAGTATGACAAAGAATGTTATAATGTTGGACTGCTTTACATTTCTCTTGTTTTTAGGTGTGGAATAGGTTAGAAACTATACTTTATAGTAACTGTAGGTGCTTTTGGTGTTGCCATTTTAACTAATTGGGATGAGTTTATGAAATAATTATGGTTTTATAGATTAGAAGAGGGATAAATTTAATTTAATAATGGCTTTTAGATAATCTGTAGCAAAAATTCAATTTTTTTTTTTGAGATGGAGTCTCTCTGCAACCCGGGCTAGAGTGCTGTGGTGTCAGCCTAGCTCACAGCAACCTCAAACTCCTGGGCTCAAGCAATTCTCCTCTCAAGTAGCTGGGATTACAGGCGCTCGCTACCATGCCTGGCTAATTTTTCTATTTTTAGTAGAGATGGGGTCTCACTCTTGCTCAGGCTAGTCTCAAACTCCTGACCTCAAGCGATCCTCGTGCCTCGGTCTCCCTGAGTGCTAGGATTACAGGCATGAGCCACTGTGCCCGGACAGAAAAATCCAATTTTAAAAGCTTGAGAGACTAAAGTTATTTTATTTTCTAATGTTTGCCATAGGATCTATTGAATAAATACTTTTCAGTGAAAGCAGATTTTAAAATAGTTTTTACCTATTCTTCTTTTTAAATATATGTAAGAAATGATCCATAAAAGTGGGAAACCATTTGGTTTCTCTAAATAGAAACCTCAGAAATGTTTTCAGTTTACCATGTTATATGATGTCTGGTAGAGGGAGGAGGATAAAAAGGCATTAGGGCGTGCCAACATTTAATTCAGATATTATAATCTACTCAAAAGCATCATTCAGATTTTTTTTTAAGTTTTTAAATCTAGTCAGTTAACTGAGATATGAATAATTGAAGTAAACCATGGCCCCACAGATGGATGTTCTCAGGAGAGAGAGTTCTTAGAGTGATGTATTCAGATGACCAAGTAAACCCAAATAAACTACTCACTGAAATGGAATTTTACAGTATTTGTTTTTATCACACTTAAGGGGGAGTAAACTGCCCTTTTTTAGGGGAAGCTGGATACTTCTATGAATTTCACTTCATGTCCCCAATTGCATGCACCTGATGTGATGTTAATGGAAGGCAGGCATGTGGCTGATGAGATCGATCAGACCCCACTGATGTCAGTGGAGACATTTTTCCCCGAGGGAACGTGTTTCACATTTGAATTCCTATCATGTCTAAATAGTTTCTCTTTGTTTATAATGATTACACATTTTCATTTGTTTTAGTTTTCTAATGCCGGTGCATTCATTCTTTCTTTACTCTGAACAATTGCCAGGTCATTCCTTCTTGTTGTCCTACTTGTTTCTTCTAGTTGGAATCTTAGGAACTTCATATTTTAGCTATATTGCAGGACCCCGGGGTTCAAATTTGGGAAGAATTTTATGGGAACACCTCTCCCCTTTTTCACCATAAATAAAGTAGAATAGATTCAAATAGCTTACAAAAACAACTGTATACTCAATGGTTTGTATGAAATTGAGAACAAACCTACAAAACAATCAAGAGCACTGACACTTACGGATAAAATTCTTTTTGGAGGATTGGGTGTTTCTTACATTGCAACAACTCTGCTCTTAAAATTCACCCTTTTGCTCATGGTATGATGGGTTGAGTGAAGTCATTTGCTTCATGGGTGACTCAAGCAAATTACTTAAGTGGTCTTTGCCTTGTTTTGGCCATTTATATAATGGATGTGTGATCTTTATTGCCTGTCTGTAGCACAGGTTTTGTAATAATAGCACTGAAACAATGTTGACCACTCTCCTTTGTAAGGAAGAATACGGTGGTGTTCCAGGTCCTGTGTTCCCTCTGATGACCGGGGATATGTTGATAGTAACAACTACTTTCTGATATTGTATTCAAATTAGATAAAAAAAAATCCAAACAACCAGTAAAATGGAAATACCTGGAATTTATTTGAACATCTTATTTTAATGCTAATAAAAACAATGTTGTTTAACATTGGTTGAACACTTGCTATGTGCCTAATAGTGTTCCAAATGTTTCATATATAGTAATACATTTAATTCTCATTATAATCTTGTTAGCACTATTTCTTTTTCACAAATGAGGAGTCTGAGGTATGGAGAGGTTAATGAACTTGCCAATACTACATTGCTATAAAGTACTGAAGTGGAGTAGCCTAGAATCAAAGCAGGCAGGCTAGCTGAGGAACCCAGGCTCCTAACTAAATAAATACAAGTGAGGATTTTATCATGGAATTGTAGCAATTCAATCATATGTTCATGTTCTAGTTCTAATTCTCATTTCTTGCCATTTCCACCACATCTACCGATCCTTCCTCCACTAAAGTCTTGAACCCCTCAAAGTCATGTATGAGGGTTGGAATCAACTACTTCCACACTTTTGTTAATGTGAATATTCTTAATGGTGTCTAGAATGGTGAATCCTTTCTAGATTTTCAATTTACTTTGCCCGGATCCACGAGAGGAATCACCATCTATGGCACTATAGCCTTTTGAAATGTATTTCTTAAATAGTAAGACTTGAAAGTCACAATTACTCCTTCATCCATGAGCTGCAGAATGTAAGTTGTTTTAGCAGGCTTGAAAACAAAATTCATCTCCTTGTGCATCTCCATCAGAGCTCTTGGTGCATTGTCAAGGAACAGAAATATTTTAGAAGGAATCTTTTTTTTTTTTCTGAGTAGTAGGTTTCAATAATGGGCTTAACATAGTCATTAAACCATGCTGTAAACAGATGTGCTATCATACAGGCTTTGTGGATACTTTACATTTCTAGAGCATAGGCAGAGTAGACCTAGCGTAATTCTTAAGCCCTAGGATTTTCGGAATGGTAAATGAGCATTGGCTTCAACTTAAAGTCCCCAGGTGCATTAGCCCCTCACAAGAAAGTCATCCTGTCCTTTGAAGCTTTGAAGCCAGGTCTTGATTTATCCTCTCTAGCTATGAAAGTCCTGGATGGCATCATCTTCCAATAGTCTCAATTGAAAGTATGTTTAATTAGCCACCTTCAGCAATTAGATTTTCTAGATAATTTGCTACAGCTTCTACATCAGCACTTGCTGCTTCACTTTGTATTTTTATGTTATGGAGATGGCTTCCTTTATAAAACCTCATGAACCAACCTCTGCTAGCTTCAAACTTCTGCAGCTTTCTTACCTCTCTCAGCCTTCATAGAATTAAGAGAGTTAGGGCCGTGCTGTGGATTAGGCTTGGTTTAAGGGAATGTGTGGCTTATTTGATTTTCTATGTAGACCACTCAAACTTTCTCCGTATCAGCAGTGAAGCTGTTCCACTTTCTTGTTATTCATATATTCACTGGAGTAGCACTTTTAAGTTCCTTAAAGAACTTTTCCTTTGCATTTACATCTTGGCTAACTGATGCAAGAGGCCTTGCTTTCTGTCTATCTTGTCTTTTTCTTCACTAAGATGAATCATTTCTAGCTTTTGATTTAAAGTGAGAGATGTGCACCTCTTCCTTTCACTTGCATACTTGGAAACCATTATGAAGTGGCTTAATTTCATTATCTTTGAGTCTCAGGGAATAGAGAGGCCCAAGGAGGAGAGAGACGGGGGAGGGCCAGTGAGTGAAGCAGTCAGAACAGACTCTGCATTTGTCAATTTAGTTTGCCCTTAAAAATGGGCATGGTTCATGGCACCTCAAAACAATTTCAGTAACAACATCAAACATCACTGATCACAAAGAGTGAGGTTTGCGAATAGTTATTTTTCAATTCAAGGTAAGTTTTTTGAATCACTGTTCTACTACATATCTCATAATATGTTCTGCATAAACTAGTCCAGCAAGATGTTTCTCAAACAAAAGCACACTGTAGTCAAATAAATTCAATAAATGTGAAAAAAAATCACTGATTGCAGATCAATGTAACAGATATAATCATAAAGAAAAAGTGAAATATTGTGAGAATTACTAAAATGTGACACAGAGACACAAAACGAGCACATCCTGTTGGGAAAATGGTGCTATTGGACTTGATTGACATAGGGTTGCCACAAACCTTCAATTTGTAAAAAAAAAAATAAAATAAAATAAATAGAAAAGCATTATCTGTGAATCCCAATAAAGTGAGGCACAAAAAAAAGAGAGATTCCTGTACTGAATATCACAATGTCTGTGTGCAAGAGCTTTGGAAGCAATACTTAAAAATCTTAACTATGTCACATACAAGCTCTGTAGTCTTGGGTGAGCCACATGATTTCAATTCTTATCAATTTCTTGATAAGTAAAATAGAGATGAGAGTATCCAACTTGAAGATTGTTGTAAGATAAAAGAGTTGAGAGATACTGGACAAAGATGAAGTAAGAGGCTCTTGACTTACTCTCCGATACTCTGAAATAACCAAAAGAAAAAACAGACAAAATACATGAAACAAGTCACTAGACGTCACGTAATGAAGGAGTCATCCCTGAGTGATGGGAAACAAATGCGGTGAGCCCTGTGATTATCTCAGCTTACTGCCTTGAGAGGGTTTCCCAGCTGTAGTACCAGGAAGCTGGAACCCAGGTTGAGCCAGGTGGACTCCCTGAGTTAAGGAATGGAACTGGCATATGGGGAGACCAAAGTGGCTAGTGTTCACAGGACAGAAAGGTGGAGAGGAGAGATCTGCAAAAAGTGAAAACACCAGAGACCTGCAGAGGGTTCCCCTTGAGTATGCAGTCGAGAGCTGGTCTGTGCCACCCTGGGAAGTAACTAATGGGGGCCAGGGGAAGAATCAATCAAAAGGATCAGATGGAATCATGCCCGGTGCTCATGAGGGGCTGATGATAGTGCCGGCTCCCTCAACCTCAGACTTCACAGGGCATTGGGTAGAGTACTCAGCAGTACATTGCCTCATTTGTGGGAAATAATTAGCTCTGGACCAAACACTGCTCTGGTTCTGATTAACATATCTTAATAGGAAGACCTGAAAGGGTCAAACTGTTTCTAAGTGACTTATCTGCTTTCCACAACAAAGCTTGGTAGTATTTACTAGAATACAAAAATACCAAGCACCCCACAAGTTAAAATTCATAATGTCTAGCATCCAGTAAGAAATTACCAAGAATATAAAGAAGCAGAAAAACACTACCCATAAGGAGAAGAAAATTCAATAAATTTAACTGGATTTAAAAATAACTCAGATGTTAGAATTAGCAGAGAAGGACGTGAAAGCAGTTATTATAATGATATTCTTTATGTCCAAAAGTTGACACTTGGAAGATACAAAAAAAAATATTCAAATTGAATTTATAGAGATCAAAACTACAATATGTGAGATGAAAAACTTGAAATTAACAGATTAGATATTACTGAAGAAAAAAATAGTAAACTTTAGGTTACAGCAATAGGAGCAACACACAGAAAAGAAAATGAAAAAATGAGCAGACTCAGGCGATGCAAAGGCAATTTATGTAATCAGAGCATTTGTACGCCACCCCCCCAATACTCTGAAATAAAAAAAAAATAAAAACTAAAAACTAAAATAAAAATGAGCAGAATATCAGTGAGATATGGGACAACTGCAAGTGGCCTAATGTACATGTAATTTGAGTCTCTTAAGGGAGGAAGAGATAGAACAATGCTTTTCCTAATTTGATGGAAAATATGTAAACTTACGGATCCAAGAAGCTTGATGAATTTCATACGCAAAAAACATGAAGAAAACTAGATGAAGGCACACCATAATCAAATTGCTCCAATGAGTGATAAAGAAAAAAATCTTAAAAGCAGGCAGAGAAAAACAGACACCTTACATGTAGAGGAACAAAGAAAAGATGACATATTTCTTGTCAGATACAACACAAGGAGAAGACAGAAGAGCAACGTCTTAAAATATGGAAAGGAAAAAAAACCCTCTTGACTTAAAAAATGTCTTTCAAATATGAAGGCAATATAAACAATTTTTCAGACACATAAAAAGCTGAAAGATTTCTCACTAGTACACCAGAATTGCATGAAATTTTAAAGACTATCCAAAAATGGGAGACAGCCTAAATGTCCATCAGCATCAACGTGTGCACAGATAACAAACTCTAATACATCCATATGATGGAATACTACTTCGTAATGAAAAAGAATGAACTGTTGACATGTGGTAAAACATAAATGAATCCCAAAATAATTGTGCTGATGAACAAAACCGGACAAAAGGAGCGTATGCTGTGTGATTCCATTTACATAAAATTGTAGAAAATGGACACTAATTTATAGCAACAGAAAGCAGATCAGCAATTGCCTGTGGACTAGGAGAGGAGAGTGGGAGGACAGGGAAGAAATAATTACAAGGAGGCCAGAGAAGACTTTTGATGATGGTGGATGTGTTGATTTCTTTGATTGTGGTGATGGTTTCATGTGTATGTCAAAACTTACCACATTGTACATTTTAAATATATGCTGCTTATTGTATAGCAATTGTACTTCAATATAGCTGTTAAAAATAGCACATCGAATATGTAATCCAGTTCTTAGTACATAGTAGCCAACCTAATAATGATAGCTGCTGGTATTACACATATGCTGTAGCCTAGATTGAGATGGAAAGTAGGTTGCAATCTTCTTTATAACACTGTTCTATAGAAGTAAAGTGCCTAACTATAAAATATTGAGTTGATCAGGATTTGGCTTTGGCTTTGGGGCATGTCTGACTCTGTAATCTTTCTTTGGGCAGTGGATCCCTGTGGCTTAAAATACCTAGACGAAGACAACTGCCAGTTTTTATGTCCAGTTTGCATCCCTGTTCTCAGCTCTAGCCGGTATGCTCATCCGTCCACCTGTCCTTACAGACAAGTCCAACTTGCTGTGCACAATGACAAACATTCTGATCTGCCCTTTCCCTCAGACAGTGCAGCCCATCATTGTGCTGGTATCACCTACCTCATTGGGTGTTCATGCCGGGAGTGGGGTGCCAGCCCCCCAGCTCCCTGACCCTCACTCGCTGCTCCTAATCAGTTGCCTCATTTCCTGTAACATAGATCTTCAATATTTTCACTTCTCATGTCTGCTTTAGGACAAGCCTATTTCATGCCTCTGCTGTATCTGGTCTTGACATACTGTATTACCCCGTGGCCTGCGTGGCCTCTCATTATCAGATGCAGCCCTGTTTCCAGCCTCATACCTCAGAGCTCATCTCCTGCTTTTCAAGATCTAGCACAGAAGGCCTCACACTAAGTACACCTGTACACTCTTAATAATGAATGAAAACCCCCAAAAGCTTCTACTATGTAGTTTGTATCTATCTATATTTATGATACTAGATAAATCTGAGAAAATTTTAAAATATTTATTTAAAAATTAATTTAAAATGATGTTATCATAAATAACATTTTTGTGAAAAATAAATTTTACAAAACAAAATAATAGAAAAGTGGCATTGCCTTACATTTTCCCATATACCTTTAATATTAAATCTGCCTTAACAAAAGATAGCTAGATTCTTGCATCTGCTTGATTGTTCACACTTGCAGTTACAAATCATGTAAGCTCGACTGTCAATCACAAGTGAATGAGAGTGAAAAGGCAGATAACATCTTATTAAAATAGTTTTAACTCCTGAAAGAGTTTTAGGACATTCAGAAGTTCCTGGACCAAACTTTGAGAACCTTTGTCCTAGTAGCTACACTGTTTTTTTTCCTCCTGATATGCCAAGATCCTTCCACCTTAGAGTCTCTATCAAAACACTTAATTCCTTCATTTCTTCCCCACCCATCTATACACTTTTTATTGTTCAGCATAAACATTATCAGGCCTTTTCTTTAAATCTCCATCTTAACCTTCACCAGGTAATGTCCCCATTATGCACTTATAATAAACTTCTTACTCTTTAAAGCATCTTTTGTAATTATACTCAGTATTTTATCTTACTTCAAAGTTAAATACTGACATGTGTACGTAAGATATAGGCTTACTCTTAAAATTAGCATTGAAAATATATTCAGTGGCTTATTCATTGCTAAGACTTGGCCCATGGACACTAAGAAGCCAAATATCAATGTCTTTCATTTCTTTGTGCCTTTGAGTTTTGGTCTTCCTGTCTCTGGAAATATGTAGGCCAAATTCATATTTGCTAATAGAGAAATTTAAGGGGGCTGAAATAAATAATTTTTTTCTCTTCTTGCCTGGAGCGTATGGTTAAATTTGGTATATTAGAGTAAATTAAATGCCTGTGCAAATAATCTGTTGTAGAAGGTATTTGTGTGATAGATTCATATATGTCTTTCACAGTAGATTATAACTTTATGTTGAGCCAGAATATATCTGTCTTGGTCTTCACCGTATTCCACGAACTGGACACTGCCGTGCAAAAAGTGGAGAGCTCTATACGTATACACTGATGGTATTAGTGGATTACAGAATCCCTATTCATGGGTGTTTCTAGTGAAATTGATATTTTCTGATCTATTTCAATAGTTGTCTTCTCCCTTAACTCATTTAGCCCACACTGGGTGACAAGATGGTGCTTTTACCTTACATTAACTTCAGTTACTCTATTAAAAATGTTTAAACTTCAAATAATCAAAGGTCATATTTATCTTAGTGTCTAATGGTCAACTAGTGAGCTACATGGACTTCTGGATTTTTCTCTAGTCATCTCCATCATGTTACTTCAGTGTTTGTGGTATAAATAGCATTTTCTATCTTCATTCACCAATAACATTTATATCAAAAATATTGTACAATTGGTCAGTTTTTTCAGAGATGTGTATCAGAACACCTAGGAAAAATATCAAAAGAAAATAACTTTGTTCTATTAATAGTTCATTGACTTCAGTTGTAGTTATTACTGTTATTAAACAGTAACTTCCTCAAGACAGTTTTTAGAAAAGAGCAAACAGAAATTTACTTGTATTTCACTGGAGGCTTAATTCATTTCAATCTGTCTTTGAGCTACATGGATAAGAAAAAAAAGTTGATATGCTGTCAACTGCTGCATCCATTAGCATGTAAAACCTGAAGACTGAATAATCACATAATAATTTGTACTTATTTGAAATAACTTACATTAAAATTAGATCATGTTTAGTGTTCTAACAATCACAATATTAAAGACCCATGAAGAATTTACTCAAGAAAATTAAAAATTTGATGGATTTTCTTTTGCTGAACTCCTCCATATTGGCAATAGGTAGGACAAAAATAGGAAAAATACAAGACTTTTTCAATCTTTCATTGATATGTGTACTGTCTATCTGGGTTACATCTAATTTAGGAAATGTAGTCTTTGAATATTAAGTGACCATTAATCACTTTTGCATTTAACAGGAAAAATGAGGCTTCTATTTTTAGTGTCATATTAGGAATGAGAAAACATACCAAGATTATTTCTTGAGGACAGCCATCTGCCCAAGGGTTGCAGGTTCCAGTTATTTTTTTTAAAAAACCTGATTTTCTTTTATTATTATTGTTGTTTTTAAATTTCAAAATAATAAGGGTGTACAAATATTTTTGTTACGTGGATACCTTGTATAAGGCTTAAGTTGTGGCATTTAGTGTACCCATTACCAGAACAGTGTTCATTGTGATAAGTAAGTTTTTACCCTTCACCCTCTCTCACCCTCCCCTCTCCTTGGTTTCCAATGTCCTTTACATCTCTTTGTGTCTGTGTGTGCCCATCATTTAGCTCCCAATTATTAGAGAGTATATGTTTTCCATTCCTGAGATACTTCACTTAGGGTAATGGTCTCCAGTTCCATCCAAGTTGCTGCAAAGGACATTATTTCATTCCTTTTATAGCTGATTAGAACTCCATGGCGTGTGTGTGTGTGTGTGTGTGTGTGTGTGTATGCAGATATAGCTATCTATCTATCTATCTATATATATATATAAAATCACATTTTCTTTATCCACTCATGAATTGATGGGCACTTAGGTTGATACCACATCTTTGCAATTGTGAATTGTTGAGAACCAACTGCTATAAAATACAGTGGTTTAAGACAAAAGCTATTTGATCTCATGGATCCTTGGGTGATCCCAAGCACCTTTGCTTTACATAGCTTGACTTGGGCAAGTCCACTGTGTATATTTGACATGCTTTTGGAACCAGTGGCAAACTGAAACATGTTTCCTTTGTAATGGCAAAACACTAGAGAGCAAGAAGCCCCATGTAATGCCTCTTAAGTCTGAACCTCCTAACTAGCACGTGGTCTTTTTGACCATAGTCGTGTGTCTAAAGCAGGTTGGCTACGTGGCAAGTGCCAAAGTCAAGGAGTTGGATACTTCACCTCTGATAAGGCCATGGCAAGGGTGTGGATGCTGAAAGAAGTGAAGAATTGGGACCAATAATTCAGTCTATGTTATCTTCAATGATTTAAATGCTGCATTTATTATACACGAATTTTCACACATATTTAGCCTGGTTCTGAATACAATTTTGTCCATTGATTTATTTAAATCTTTCATATGAATAGTGTTTTGCAGCTTTCTGCAAATGTGAAGTGATCGTCTTCTTTTTTTTATTGCTGCTCAGAATGGGAAATTTCATTTGTAAATTTTTATATATTGATTTTCAAATAGCCACCTTGCTTGATCATCATATTGTTTCATATAATATTTCTGTAGATTCTTTTGAGTAGTCTGTTGTATGGTCATACCACTTATAGCTTAATCTTGCTTCTTTTATTTTTTTCTCTAATTCATGCTTTCAGGTAATTGAATTGTCTAGTTGTTCCAGAGCCATGTTAATAATTATTGTGTTACTAGGCATAATTGTCTTTATTCTGACATTTGTTTGAATGAAGACTCATTTGTTTTCAATTATAAATCATTAACCTTAAAAATAATTAAAATCCTACTCACTTTATCCAGGATCATTAATTCTAGAATCTTTGTATATTGCCTTAAAATTAAAATTGATAGTGAGGGCATAGCATGACCAGCAGGACAAGAATCGAAATTTGGTATTATATTATCTATTTCTTTATTCAACATTCTCTATTTCTTTTCTTGGTTTTTGGTTTTTAATATGGTTTTATTATGTTAAAAGAAAAGTTTTGGATCCTTGCCTTACTTGTCCGGATATTTTCATGATTATCCAAATGGAGGGAAGACAAAAATTGTTTTTTTGAATGAAACAATAAATGGATAGATTAATCAGTTTTTTGATGGAATTTGGCATTTTATTCAAGACTTTCACTCAAGATTCTTGGTCCTATTAAAAGACAATTTGAACCATCTTATGCAATATATGAGGTTTATTGGAATATACTAGTGTGGTTCACAGATTATTGGGAAGGGTGGGCTGTGCAAGCCTGAGGCAGTTGCAGATATCTTAAACTGGAGATCTTGGAAGAACTTTCCCTTTTACCCTCATCTCTGCTTCTCTTTGTTGATTGGCTTCGTTCCTTCTTGCTGCAGATTGTCTTTCTCCATGTGGTGTGGGTCCCCATTTTTTTCTTTATCGTCGTTTTTGGAGAAAATAGCTTCTCTCTACCCGCGTGCATATATTTCCAGCTCTACTAGGAAAAGTGCTAAAGAAGGTTTATAATTAGCTCAGTTTGGATCACTTGCCTCTTCCTATAGCTGGGGGTAGTTTGTGAGGACCACAAATGGCATGTCCTACTCCGGTCAGATCCCTGGAGTGGCGGAGTAGCAGTTTTCTCAGAAAACTGAGAAGGCATGTTGGACAGGACTTCAACAACAGATATCCAAAACAGGTGAAATGATTTATTATTTTCTTTTTCTTTCTGCTCTTACCTTTTATCTGTTTCCCCTTCCCCTTCTGCATTTCCAACTATCTCTCCCCCACACACATACGTCCAATTACTTTCCTATTTTTCTCTTCCCCTTTCTCTTCTTTGTGATTTTCTCTTCCTGTCTCTGGCTGAGTTAGGACTAAGGTATGTTTTGTGCATCAGAGTTGTTACCTCTTTGGAGACAGTTATGAGTGCAAGAGAGAAGTGTCAGTGGAGAAGGAGTACAGCAGGGACATGATTTTGTGCACAGATTACTTTATGTAACAAAAGACAGACATTAGAATAAAGGAGGCAAGAGTTCTGAGCTAGTGTGACTGAGAAAAACAAAAAGCCAAGGGGCTTAAGTTGGCTTAAGCAATGATTTATTAAGCAATAATACTCTACATGTTTCCTCAAGAGGTGAGAAGTAACTTTTTTTTTCCTCCAGCAACTTTTTGACTAATTCTATTTGATGATGCGGCGGCAAAGTGCTGAGAAGGTAGCTCTTTGACCTCCTAATTATTTTTCCATGTTAGGACTTAAATTATAATGTAGATTAATTATTTTTTAAATGAGAAATCTGGGGACCTGATTGTGGACATAATTTTACTACAGGCTTCATAGAACGTTCATGGCAGAAACCAGAATAGAAAATAGAACTTCTGACTCCAGTGTCCTTATCAATGTTTCTCATCTTAGCGGATGAGCTAGGGTAAAAAAATAAACAGACATTCTGTCATCGTGTCAATGGTCAGATTTCAGAAATTACCGTTGTGTTATGTGACTGATAAATGTTACTTTATTATTTGGATTATTGCCCACTGTTGACAAAATACCTTGTGAAACAATAAAAAGTTTTAGCCATTTGAATATTGAAGTATGAATTCATTAGTGTATTTCCTAAAGACCAGTTGTAACAGGGCAAAAAGATGGAGAGTGAATATTAGAACGTTACCAAATGTCTCCTAAGTTCAGACTTTGACAAATTCATTTTACCTCAAATAACTTTATTGGAGATCTATTTTCTTCCTCAGTAGCAAAGATGTTTATGTTGTAGCTGTGATTCAGTCATCTCAGTTCTAGGCACTATTAAATAAGAGCATCTTTGTTTAAATTTATCTGTAATGTTACAATTAAACACATTTCTAACTATATACACATAATGTCATATCTATGCATATATCTGTATTTTCATCAAGGAAAAATATAGAATACAGCATATGTATGCATGCATATATTGAAATAAAGCTTTCAGAAATATATCAGCTTTTTGTACGTCTTGGAATTTTCATCGAATTTTTAAACTTTGTAGCAAATAAGTCAGAGAGATATTAAAAGGAGATTTGTGTTTTCATATTTCTAAGAAAGAGCAAAGAAGAGGTTCAGACACATAAACTCCAAGAGTTCTTCTTTTTAGGTCTTGCATGTAAGACTATTGCAGTTATAAAATGGTGAGAGGCAGAGAAGGAAGGATATTGAGGGAACAAGAGAAGGCAGAGAAAGGACTTTGTTTTCCCATCATGTTATCCCTAGAAGAACTAGCATTGCTATAAAGAACATTTTTCTTTTGTTCTAGAATTATTGGTTGGAGCTCCGTGAGAGATAATCATAGTCTTTCATAGAGCTAGTTTTAAAATAAAGGATGGTATTGTTTTTGTGCAAGACAGAGTAAATAATTTATTAAATTTTAATGCATTAATTTAAGATGAAAATAAAGATTTAAGTGTTACTTCCTCTCACATTAATCTTTCACCTTCCTGTCTCTCCCTGCCTCTAAACACATGCATAGAAAATAGTAAACTTTGTCATTCCTCTTCTTGTTCTTTCACATCTACTGTTGCTTTGAGGACTGATGGCATTTCATTAGCTGGTGGAAGAGTTACTCCAATTTCAGGCTTTGTAAAAAAAATAAGCCCTTCATGCCCAGCCTTTGCTGAATCTTAGAGGATTCTAAGGCTCATATACTTTCCTATTTGCTGTCTGTTTCTCTCTCCCTCTCTCTCTCTTTCTCTGTTGCTCTTTGACAGTCAGAGCTTGGGAGAGTGAATATAGTAGCACCCCTTCCTCCTTATCCTCAGAGAATACATTCCGAGAGCCCTAGTGGATGCTTGAAACTGGCAATGGTACCAAACCCTATATATGCTATGTTTTTTCCTATACATTCTTCCTATGGGTAAGGGGGGATTACTGTACACTATTTAGGTCTAATAAGTATTGGCTAATGTTTTGACATAGAAATATTGAATTTTATAATTTAGGAGACAGAAGAGTAGAGTACAATAGGATTCCCACCACAGTTTCCCCTGACAGAATGCATTTTTTAATTTTTTGTATACAAGTATAGTGATTGATAATGTAAAGATATTGGCCATCTTTTCCAGAGATACTTCTTGCATGTGGTCTCCATTTATTTCACTGTGTTATTGTGAATGTTTCTTGGCATTTCCCCACATGGAAGATATTTATATTTACTTTTATAAGAGAGAAATATAAACATAAGTAATATAAATATGCATTCTAGTTTGTGTCTAGTATCTAGGGTACACAAAAATTAGATGATTAGATGTTAAGGCCTTTGCTGTATATATAATCTGGAAAGACATAGTATGTATGAAATTAGTATGGAAAATAAGGCAACATGCATCCAAGTTCTAATGTTTATCATACAAGCTAGCATTTATAGACTCTTTTGTAGACTCATTTATAGGAGGTTAGAGAAGAATAACTTTGTAGATAAGGAAGGTTCTTATCTATTGTCTGAGATACAGTTGACTAAATATTTTTTTCCAAGTCTTATCATTGCAAAATACCTTACAGTCTAAGAATATCATTATAAATCACCTCAAAGAGACTCATTTGATGAAGTAATGACAATTCAAGGTTCTTTGGTGGCAATAGGCTTCGGTAAACATCTGGATAGCTTCAAAATCAGCAAGTGGAGTTATCCACTTTTATGTTTTGTATTATAGAAATGTCTGTAGTGGTGCTTTCATCGGAAGTGTTCTTTGAGGGTGAGGAAGAAATGGGTGAAGGAAAATGGGGCTTCAACTCCCATGGCTCTTTCTTTTTTGGCTTACTGCATCCAGATGGAATCGAGATCGAAGATCAAGAGATATTACGTGAGCCTTAATTAAAGAATTTGAAGTTTGAACACTGTCATTTTTTTGCCTTTTTATTTAAAGATCATATTGATACCAATGGGTAAACAAAAATGAAGCAAGGGTTTATACAGTCACTTTCAGAACAGAAGAGGTCAGCTATGGTAAAATGAACTTATATGTTTGCAATATACTTTCCTCAGATTGGAAACAGATGCATGTATAGTTGCTAACTATAGACAAACTGGACAGAGTTTTTCACCGAATAACCTCAACTTTATTCCTCTGTCCATTGTAATTTTGCTCCATGAAAGGTTATCTCTGCCCTATTTTCTCTCTACTGTGTGATCAAAAAGAAAAAATTTTGGATATATGCTACACAAGTTAAAAACTGTAAGTATAATGTTATAAATGAACTAAGACAATTTTATTTATAGTTTTCCCTGATTTAAAAAAAACTCAGCTCAATTTAAAATCATGTATTGAAATTTAACTTGGTTCCTCAAACTGTGTGCTCTTACCATGTAACATGTATTTGAAGTAAAATTACACTTAAGAAGCAATATTGATAATACACATTATATAGCTGATCACAGAATAAGTAGCACTGAATTAAAAAGATTTATTAGTATTCAGTTTTTTTGTTCATCATCTCCTGCTATCACTTTTTTTCTATGCCATGGAGCTATGGGTCTCAAACTTAAATGTGCAGATGAGTTACTTGAAAGAAATTGTCTAATGATTCTTTGGCTCCTTCTCCAAAAGGTCTATTTCAGGAGATTAGAGTTGAATTCCAGAATCTACATTTTTAAAAATGTCTCCCCTCCCCCAATGTGATTTTAATGCTGCCCAACCATTGATCTTGCTCTGGGAAGCACAGTTATAGAATTTCCTCAAGGATTGTTATCTGAGCAATTCCACGTGTTTTCCATTTCTTCCTCTAAATTGAATTCAGGTTTATTGGCCTGTAATTCTCTGGTTCATCTCTTGTTCCACACGTAAATTTGGCAATTACAAGCAGTATATTTTCTACCTCCCAGTCTGCACTTTGATGCTTAGATGGATATGCCTTCTTATACTCTTCCTAACATGGGGTGTTTGGGGAAGAGGGGGGAAAATATTTTATGGCTATTATGACTTTTAAGTGAATGTACTCAAAATATTCTTGCAGCATTTTCTCTTCTGTTTTCCTAATGGTGATCTTTCGTTGGCTTTTTCACCTTCTCTCTTTACCTTCTAATCACTTTAAATAGGCACAGGTGTAATTTTAGCTACCTTTTTACCTTATTTACCCATCGTTTTATTTTTTTTTCCTACTCTTTTTGACAGGCCTTGATTTTTGCTTTGTTTGCCACTGAGGTTACTGAATCCATTTGTATTTGGTAGAATTGTAATGTCAGTTGTATTGAATTTTCTTTCTCTCACTGTCATCTTCATAGACTTGGCTCATTTGCCTTGAAAAATAGCTATTGAGCACTTTGCAAATGTGCCAGACACTGCACTAAATGTTACATGTATTACTTTATTCCACTTTTAACTCTCTGAGGTGTATACAGTCATATTATCATACTTATTTTACAGATGAGGAAACTGAGGTCACAGAGAGGTTCAGAAACTTGGCTGACTAAAGTCTTCCAACTAATGAATGTGAAATGTGGGACTCTATTCCAGACAGTGTAACTCCAGAGCACACTTGTGCAACCACTACACGATACTTACAGTGTATAAGCTGGGGTACAGTCTAGCTGAGAAGCAGCCTCTATCCTGACTATATCAAGGCCATATCTGGCAGAGTAAGCCGAGTCCTTAGGGAGGAAGTGCTGCCATTTTTTTTCCCTATAGGGCAAGTCCTTAAACCTCTGGTGACTCATCCTGAGCTTTGGAGTGGGCCATTTGCAGGGAGGTCACCTCTATGGTTAATCATTATGACTTATACAGGTTTCTTCTCTTCAGTATCCACAAGGGACTGTTCTCAGGTCTCAGAGATCTCCTTGCTTATTACACAGAAGCTGTCTGAGTTAGAAGAAAAACGTTTCTTCAGGGCTTCTCTTTCAGATATTGGCGCATCTTCCTTTAGAGCACTCTGCTCTTTCGTCCATTAATAGCAGCCATTGGTGGAAGGAGAACCCATGCCCACTATATTGCCTTTAACAAACTTCTTGTCTGATTACTGTTTGGGGTCACTTTTTCAGACCTGAGTGTACATATACGGTGTCAGGCACATGTGTTTAATTTTGTGGGAGCTAATCCTTTGGACAAAGTCACAGCTTAGCCAATCTGATAAAAAATATAACTATGAAATAGTAAAATATTGAAATTCCAAGTTTAGAGAACTTAATGTAATGTTTTCTTATAATAAATATGCTGGAAATTTATTTTTGCTTTAAAATTGTAATTTTGCTGTCCTTAATCACAAATATTAAGTTATTTTAACTTTGCTCTATTTTTAAAGAAAAATTGTACCAAGTATATTGTTAGGAGTAAATGGTGATGACTACAGTTAATAATAATGTATTGTATATTTCAAAATTGCTAAAATAGATTTTTAATGTCCTCATCACAAAAAAATGATAAGTTGGTGAGGTGATGGAGATATTAATTAGCCTAATTGACACTTTCTACAATGTAGATTGAAAAATAGATTGAAACATCACATTGTACCCCATAAATGTACATAATTATTGTCAATTGAAAATAAATCAATAAAAAGGAAGCTACTCCTTTAAATCATTATTCACTTTTTTACAGATATTGTTTAGAATTCTTGAAGCTAAAGCCATATTCTTATTTATCTTTATAACCCAACATAGTGTTTGGCAATTAGTAGAAGCTGAGTATATGATTGTTGAATGAATGAATGAATGAATGATGGAGGCTGGAACTTTGAGGTGGCAAAGAATATTGGATTATAAGTACATTCTCAGGTATTTTATCCAGACTTGTCTCAATTAGTAATTAGGGTTAATATGCAACTAATAAAAATTACCATTATGAGATTTTTGTTAATGTATTCAAACAAAATATATCTAAGGTTTATTTGATTTTTCTGGTTTTTTCCCTCATGATGGTACTATGGCACTGTTTCATGTATTGTTAGAGAAAAATGATACAGTACAGGGTTCATGATAATATCTTTCTGCATATAAAAATATATCCTGTAAAAGCAATGTATTACCATCTGTGCTTCACTTATAATCTTCAAAGAAATTACTACACAATTTCCAGAATTACCTTACTTCTTTAACCAACATGTGTTTTATGAAAACAGATTAAGAGTTGGAGAACATTTCTGAATTCTTTCCAGAAGCCACTATGTTTATTAGATTTGAGCAGCAATTAAAAAAAAAAGGCATTTGAAAATATAGTTCTTTGATAGACTCAGCCCCTTTGGAAAATCGAGATCATCACTCAAAAAATACTTAATTTAAATTGCTCTTTTAAGGTATAAGATATATTCTCTATAGTATAATGTTTTGTCTGAGAGTCTATGAATACAAAGTTTATTGGGCTTTATCCAACCTATAGGTGTAGATCACCTTTCTCTTTCTTTCTATTTTATCTTCTTCAACTTTTTAAACTATAAATTGCTGCTACCAATAGCAGTTTTCTACTTGAAATTATTGGGTTTTATTCAACTCTTGTTTTCCTTCCTGAGTTTTTAAGGGAACCTACATTCTGGATTTTAGGAATAAACAATCAAGTATTTGTTATTGATGGACAATTGGAGCTTGGTGTGGAACATACCTTCTAAAGAAGAGGAGAATAATTTGAAATACAGGAGAAAACACAGAAACAATGTGTGTCTTTATTAATTACTAGTGATGTCTGTGAGTTAAGATGAGGTTTGATTCCTATTTCATTGATGCTATATCCCAAAGTGTGCACGATATTTTGTAAGATGGAGGGGATACTTGCCAGACTAATCGCTTGGAAATAGGAATTAAACCTCAAGTGGATGTTTCCCTTCTGTGTTTCATTAATAGTGAAATGTTAGGCCCAACGGAAACACAAACCAAAATACACACACACATGTGCACACACACAAAGCTTAGTCATCAGTTCCTGCAGCCTCGTGGTTTGTGTGGATTTCAATTCCAGATATTGATTTAGGAACTATAACCTAAGCCCAGATGGGTTGTCAAGAAAGATTAATTGTGTGCACATGACTGTGTGCATATATAGGTAAGACTGTAAGGTTTTCTTAGTTAATGGAATATTGGAATTTATAAAACCTCTTTATAGAAAGTCAATTAGGAATACAAATATCTCCATATATCAAGTTTCAGTAACTTTGTATTTACGCTGGTTGAGTAACTGTAAATAGCAATTAGACTGATGATTGGTCTAGTTTTGAAGTATTTTAACATGGTCTTCCGACTTCTACTTATTATTCTTTTCTTTCATTCTTACCAAATTAGAGAGTGGCCAGGAAAGTATTGGACACATACTAGTTGCTTACCAAACATTGGCTTACAGGATTTGTAATAACTAGGAATGTTTTATATAAAGAGGAGAGATCGAGAGGTGACATTCACTGTCCTGGATTTAAATTTTAACTTCACTTATACTTTGTAATTTTGGGAAATTGCTACAGTCTGAAGCTCATTTTAGTTTCCCCCCCCAAAAGTTACCGATTATATATTTATATAGGTTAATAATACCAATATCATAAAGTTTTGAGTTTTAAATGATATTTTAAAAATATGTAGTAGATGCTTAAAAAAATATCCAACATACCTTTGTTATTTGTTCAAGTTCAAAGAAATGGGTGATGCTCCCTTTTAAAGTCAATGTATTAAAATTTTTAGAATATGCTTAATTTCATTGTCATTTAGATTATAACTTTATTTGAAGAAAAACAATAGCTAACTAAATTGGATCTTGTTACTCTAACAGATATTTGGAATTGATAATGAATTCGGTTAGGTAAGAGGCCCACAGTTCTAAGCTATTTTCTACCTATCAGTCATCAACTTTTAGAGTTGTCTCTGAAGAAAAACGTAGGTTGTTGAGGGAGGAGGCCTAAATTAGATAACTGTCAGCTAAATAAGTAGTGAAGGGAAATAGTGGAAAGAGGGAAGGTAGTATTGTAAGACAGTAAAACTAGTTTCTGGAACTTACAAAACTATGTTAAGTGTTAGGTGTGTCAACTCATTCTCTTTTATCTACTTATTAATAGAATCATCCATGATGGACTCAGTATTGATAATGATATAACCAAAATTATAATTTGGCATGCCATTTACTTATAAAGTCATATGCAGTTTTTGTAACTGTATTTATAACCTGGTTTTAAAGGAACTCTCGAGAGTTAAGTAGATAGACGTGAAGACACTGTGTGACCTCACTCTCTGAGGTCATGTATGGCAATTTTATACATGTATTTTTCAGAGGTTCTTATTTCAGATTCTCAAAGGTGTTCAAAAATCTACCATCAGCTAGGAGTTAAAGCTACTGTCACTGTATGTTAATATAAAAAAGAGTAATCCTTAAACTAAAAGAGGTTTGTAAGTTTTTGTTAATTTTTAATTTACAAACATAATTTCTCGTTAAATGTCAATCTTTTCAGCACAGTGTTTTTATGCGTATTTGCTGGTGTGCCTAGATTAAATATTGTTTATGGATTTCTATATTTAGGCTTTTATGGATGAAAAAATTAGTTATCCAGGTGCTAGATTCAACGAATTACGTTAGCATTTTAGAAAGTGATCTTTTATCTCTTATAGATTTGCTTTCTCCAATCATATGGTCTTTGTTATGTATTTACCTTTCAAATATTTATTGATTTTTTTTTTAACCTTTTTCCCATGTTTCAAGTTGGGTACATAACAACCAGCATTATTTCAAGGCTGTTTGATCTGTCTAACTAGGATAGTAAGTGTACCTAGTACCAAGGGGTTCTTACCCTGGTGTTCACAGAACTCTTGAGGGTTAAGTATATAGACATCAAAGTACTGTGAACTCTTTGAAGTGGAATGCAGTTTTTGTATATGCATATTTTCTCGGGATCCTTTCTTCAGATTCTCAAGGAAGTCCATAATCCTCCCACCAATTAAGTGTTAAAACTACTGACACTATGAACTAATACTCAAAAAAATAAAAATTAACTAAAAGAGGTTCAAAAGATTTTGCTAACTTCTAATATACAAATATAATGTATATAATATTGATCTCTTCAGCAAAGCAGGTAATTCTTTTAGAATAGTTCTTACTTAATAACTATTGATTTGGGCTTTCAAGGTACTGTTTTCAGGAGGCAGTATACTTTATACAATGGAATGAGAAGGGCTTTGTATCTAAGCAGATCTGAGTTAAAGTAATATCTTCTCAAAATGCTAGTTGTATGTAACCTTAGGGAAGTTATTTGGCATGTCTGTATGTCAGGGTCCTCATATAGGACTAAGTTAATAATTCTTACCCAGTACTGCTAATGTGAAGTTTAAAGATAAGGTTTACAGGGCATCTGCTAAACACCAAGTCCTCAAAAAAAAAAAAAAAAAGGAAACTGTTATTCAAATTTAAAATAAATTATCTATTGAAAATATAATTTGATGTTTTTAATTTTCTTTAATAATTCCATTTTTAATCAATTTATCCTAAATATTAATTTGTAATAAAACGTGTTACCAACGGTCATTCTATAATAGTCTAGGTTTGCCTTCACATGAACTTTTTATTTTACCTTTCAGCTTTTGTTAATTTGTTCACCTCAAGTATATTTTTGTCTTCAGTTAAGAAGAGAGAGCCTCAGTTTGCCTCTATTAGGGTCTGAAAAAGTCTGTGCTTCTTTCTTTCCTCACTCTAAGACACTGAGTTTACTTTTTTTTTTCTGAGACAGAATCTCACTCTGTTGCCCAGGCTAGAGTGCCGTGGCGTCAGCCTAGCTCACAGTAACTTAAAGCTCCTGGGCTCAAGCAATCCTGCTGTCTCAGCCTCCCGAGTACCTGGGACTACAGGCATGTGCCACCATGCCTGGCTAATTGTTCTATATATATTTTTAGCTGTCCATATAATTTCTTTCTATTTTTAGTGGAGACGGGTTCTCTCTCTTGCTCAGGCTGGTCTCAAACTCCTGAGCTCAAACAATCCGCCCACCTCGGCCTCCCAGAGTGAGTTTACTTTTTAACTTCTAGTGAAAGCAAGGAGTGAACAAAGACTGAAGTTCTGAAATGCCCATCCAAGGCATAGGAAGGATCTTTCTAGTTTACTTCTCTCATTATAGATTCTTTTAGCTTCTGCTAGTAGCCACTGGTTTGAGCACAAAAGGGTAATTCTAGGTTAATTAGGGCTTTAAAAAATTTTAGCCACATCCATAGAACCTGTTCTTAAATCCTTATTTCCCTTAAAAATTGACCTTATTATTTATTTTTTTACTTTCAGAGAAAATTGCCCTTATTTTTTAACTGACTTCAAATGTCGAGTTAAGCAAGGTTTTACTCATTAGAATGGGATAATCTCTTCAGTTCTTGAATATTTAGAGAAATTTTCCTTGTTAGGCTTGTGCAACTAAAACGCGAGTAAAAATATATGTCCAGTGTAGACTATGTTGGCCTCTGTGTTTGCTTTCATCTTCCAAAAGGTCGCAAATTGAGTAAGGTGTCATGATTTGGTGAACACCATTTTTGCTTTTGTTGTCAATTTGGGATTGGTAAAATGAGTCAGAAATTCTCATCTTTCACTCCTTGCTTTCTGTCTAAAAGTTCAGTGGATTCTAATGCCTGTGACAAAATTGGCCCTCGCAAGTGAGATAGAACTTACTGAATTATTGTTAAATAACTGAATTTATTATGTGTATATAAGCTCATAAAACCCCTGGAGTAGAATATATTAGGCCTGGAAAAGCCTTAGCAATCCATGGACTTGAGGTCAGAGAAAATTTGGAGATTATATAATCTTTTTTTTTAATTTTACAGAGGAGAAAATTTGGATTAAAAAATGTTCTAGATTTTCTCAGCAAAATGGCTACTAAAGTGAAAGTCCCCAAACTGACTGCTCTTTCTGCTGTACCACACGTAATGCAGGCAAATAGCAACTTTCCTCTCTGTGTATATGTAGCATAGGAGGACATGAACTGATCCATAATATGAATGTTTCTGTATATAGTCAGTCCTCATAATCTGTGGATTTCATATTTGTGAATTTGCCTACTTGCTATAATTTATTTATTATTTTGAAATCAATACTTGTGGCATTTTCCTGATCATTCGTGGGCGTGCACGGAGAGGCAAAAAATTTGTGTCACCCAGTAGGCACATTCCCAGTTAAGGCCCAACAAAGTGAGAGGTTCTGTCTTGTTTCAGCTTTCATCTCGAGGGAACCAGAGGATGGGTGGAGGCAGTAGGGAGCGGGGCAGAGCAGTGCAGTCTAGAAGGAGCCCCCTGAGCCACTTGGAGGAGGTTTCAGTCCCAGCTTCCGGCACTTACTAGTGGGGTGGTTCTCAAGTAGGTTACTTATCACTTCTGAATCTCATTTGTTTTTTTGGTAATGAAAAGGAAAATGTAATCTACCAATCTGTGTTGCTTTTAGGATTTAAGATTATAATCTATATGAGACATGTTTGTGTGTGTGTGTGTTTCCTCTAGGAGCAGTGGTTCAGTGTTCACTAATTCAGTGTCTTTGATGACTGTATAGAATATAACTGTCACAAATAATGAGAATTGACTGTATGTTTAAGTAAGATCTAAAGAAAATGTTTATATGAAATGACTAGCACTATTGCAGAAATACTTCGCGCGCGCGCGTGTGTGTGTGTGTGTGTGTGTGTGTAGATGTACGTATATTTTACTTTTTAAAGCTTTTGATATCTATTGCTCTTTCCTTCCTGACAACAGTCCTTTGATGTGAGAATTGTTTGGTGACGTTCTTTATGGGTCATCTACGTGTGCTGTTATAACTATTTTCTATTTTGATAGATATAAATGGCTTTTAAAATGTATTTTTTCTCCCGATGAACAGAGTAGAAAATTTTGGCAATGTAAAAACATAGAAAGACGATAACAAAAATGACCCATATTCCTGTAACCTATGATATTTTCCTTTTAGTCTTTTTTCTCTGCAATCCTTTGCTGCTCTGATTCACCCCTCCAGTGTGCTGCTCTCTCGCTCTCTCTGAACTACACCATCTGATTGGAAGGTTCTCCCCATGCTTGTCTCACCATTATCTAACTAACACATACTTGGGGTCAGGTATCAGCTTGCACCTCTGTGATCCCCTCTGCAAGAAGGGACCTGCCTCTTCTGTACGTGCGAATTGAAATTGATTTCTTGTGTGTCTCCCTGCAAGGGCAGAATTTGTCTTGCTCCTTTTTTTTCCCCAGAAAATGTCCAATAACTATTTGTTGAATGAAGAGACAAAATGAGTGTGATAAATGAATTAGAGAATAGTGAATGAGTAAATGGGTCTTCATCCACATTTCTAATTATTTCCTTGAGCTAAAGTCCTAGAAAATGGAAATACTAAATCAAATTGTATGGACATTTTTAAGTTCTTGATACATAATAAACATTGCTTTTTTGAAAGGATATATCAATTTATACTCCCCAGAGGCATATCTGAGAATTTCTGTATTACTGCATCCTCATCAACAGTAATTTCTATATTTAAAAAACTTTGCTAATTCTTGGGGTGGAAAAAATGGACTCTTTACTATTTTTTTTTTCTTTTAGACAGAATCTTCTTCTGTCATCCATAGCTCACTGCAATCTCAAACACCTTACCTCAAGCAATCCTCCCACTTGGCCCCCCAAAGTGCTGGGATTACAGGCATGAGGCACTGCTCCTGGACTCTTTACTGTTTTAATTCACAGCATTATTTCCCTCTAAAGATACCAGAACACTGGTCTGTGGATGTTCAGCAATTATGGAATGATAAACCATATACCTCAGTGGTATACTTAATCAATAATCTGTATGAGTTTAAATAGGACTCACTATGTTACCAGGATTGTTAAAATACTTGGTGCCAACAGCCTGCTGTCATCTGATATAGCACCTGGTGCCTATGGCCTGTTGGAAAAAATGTGGTGTCCTGCAACGTTTGTGTTAATTGCTGCAATTACTTAATTGCATTTGGAAAAAGAACCATGTTTTATGGAATTTCAGAGCTGTGTTCATTGTACAATTGCTCAAGTTTAAAGGAGATCGTGATTACTAATGGAATGGTTATCTTAGTTGTTGTAACCATTGAAGAGTATTATATTTATAGATTTTAGGTTGTGTAGTGACACTTTATCATACTCAATAAATTTGTGAGTCTAAAGCAAATGAGGCTCTGAGTTAGCGTTGGCAAAATGGTTTGCCTAACATTCTTTTAGGCAACTTTAGGACTATGGTAGGCTCGTGAAATTGACAGGGCATTTGAGTTAGGTTTGAAATGTATCAGTATCATGGCTCTGACTCAAGGAACTCAATCAGACTCTGGAGTTTGACTGACTTTGCTGTTATCCTTACTTTCACTTACTGTTTAAGTGGCCTTGAGCAAATCATGGAACTTTTTTGAGCCCTAGTTTATTTATCTATAAATTAAGGCTGATACTGGTACCTATCTCACAACCTTTTTGTGACAGTAGCACAAAAAATGCCTGATTACTTAAAGCTCTGGACACTGTGTCTAACACATAGGAAGTGATCATTAAATGTTAGCTATTGCCCAAATATTTCAGAGCCCTACAACGGATTTATCCATTCATATATGTATTATTTTGTTTAATGTTTATTGAGTACCTGCTATATTCTAGGTACTAAGGTAGAGGGGGGATAACTGTGAGTGAAAAGAGGCAAGTCAAGGGCCTGAAGTGGGGGTATATATGAATTAAACAGAAAATTAGGAATGGCGTAGCTACAATGAAAAATGTACTTGGTAATATGAAAACAAATAGTGAACTTTGATCCAGCTGTGGTGGGTTTCTCCTAACAAGTGACATTTGATCTGCCTTGTAAAGAATGGGCAGGAATTATCTATTTAAGATATGAAGAGGGTGAGGAAGCTTCCCAGGCAGATAGAATAACTTACAGAAGGGGTGGGGAGGGCTGTTGTTGAGAACGAAGGGCTGAAAGAGGGACAGGGTGCTTGGAGCTGGGAGAGGGACTGGTAACTGCATGTAAGTTGGGGCTGAAATGTAGGTAGGGGATCAAACAGGCTGAGCTTGCTTGTTAAGTGGCTTTGTCTTTATTCTCAGAGCAACTTAAAGCTTTCATGGACCTAAGTGGGCAGTTTGTCTTTGTTCTGGGAGCAGTGGGAAGTCCCTGCAGGTCTCAAGTGGGTGTATGTTGCAGTGTGGAGAAAGTGTTGAACTGGAACCAGAGTGGATGTAGATAAAGCAGTTGGATGGCTATTGAAGCATTCTAGATGGGGAGATGATGCTGGATTAACGGTGGTGGCACTGAAGAAGAGGATGATTTAAGAGGGAATTTAAGTAAAATCTTTAGCCCTGGTGATCAAAGGCATGGGGGTTGGAGGAGTGGGAGATGTCAAAATTGAGTTCTAGGTCCCTGACTCATGTAACAGGTTGAATGAAAGTGACATTCACTGTGGTAGAGAACCTGGAAGAGAACACACATAGAGGGAATATTAGAAGTTTGATTTGGAACATGTGGAGTTTGAGGCATTTGTAGGGAATGGTAGGGAAGCAATTTTTACCTAATGTGGTAACTCATACCTGTAATCCTAAGAGCACTTTGGAAGGCCAAGGTGGGAGGATCACTTGAGATCAGGAGTTGGAGATCAGCCTGGGCAACATAGTGAGACCTTGCCTCTAAAAATAATAAAAAAAATAAATTAGCCAGGTGTGGTGGCGCATACCTGTAGTCCCAGGTACCCAGGTACTCAGGAGTCTGAGGCAGGAGTATTGTTGAGCCCTGGTGTTTTAATTTGCAGTGAGCTATAATTGTGCCACTATACTCCAGCTGAGGTGACAGAGCAAGACCCTGTCTCTAAAGTTAAAAAAAAAAAAGAAAGAAAGAAAAACAATATTCAATGGTTATTTAAGCTCAAAGGATAGGTTTTGGCTGGACTGTCACATACAAATGTGTGAGTCCAAAATGCACAGGTGGTAATTAAAGCCAAGGATAAAGAGAAGTTTATCTGGGAAAGGAAAAAGTATGTTATGAAAACAAGAAAGGACCTAGAGGACTCTTATACTGAATGGCTTTGTATGGACAAAAGAACATAAAAAGCATATAGAAAAGAAGCACCTTCCGGGACAGAGACAAAAAGGTAGTGCCCTGGGCCAGGGAAGTGAAAGGAAAAGTGTACGGAAGAGGAAGGAGTGGTGACTATTCATCATGCTGTTGGGGATTGAAAAGAGCTCCTTGAGTTCAATAATATGGAGAATTATTACTAACTGAGATAATTTTGGAAGAATGATGATGTGCTAATCCTAACTGGAGTGAGTTAGGAGAAAATAGATTACTACGGGGATATGAAGTTGGCTTTGACCAGAAAGAGTATCACTGGAAGAGAATGAAACGAGATGACAAATGACAGATGAGATGACAAAACTACATTTTATTTTTAAGTGGGAAATGCTTCAATATGTTTAAAAAACATTGAAATAAGTTCTGGAGATGGGTAGTGGTGGTGTTTGTACCACAAAGTGAATGTACTTGATGCCACTGAATTATATAGTTAAAAATGGTTAAAAGGGTAAATTTTATGTATACTAAAATTTACAATAATATTTAAAAAGGAAAAGATAAAAGCCATTGAAAGGATTTAGTTGAGAGGGAGAGGTGAAATATACAATAAAGAGACAAAATTAGCAAAAGTTTTATCTCTTCAATAAGGCAGGAAAGGCATGTTATGTAATATGGTTAGAGGGATTTGCCTTAGGAAGAAGAGATAGCTCATCTTTCATAAGTGAGTGTGATACTGTGAAAATGAAGAATTTTTCATAGGGTAGCTTGAATTTTACTCTGTAAAGACCTTGAGGATAAGATAAAGTGGTGGGAAAGATAAAAAGCAGTCTCTGTCCCTGCTGGAATTTACAGTCTGTCGGAAGACAAACAAATAAGAAATAACAAGAACATATGCGAAATGCTGTTATGGGGAAAATGAACCTCTTCTGGGAGCATATTAACAGGGGCACATAATAGGGACTAGCAAGAATCAGGGAGATTTATCTTGAGGAATCTACATTCATGTTGCAGCCTCAAGGATAAGTAGGAATTAGCTAGGGCTAGAAAGGAGGGGGAAGAGTGTTTCTGGCAGAGAAAATTAAAAAAAGGGGGCAGAGAAAAAAGGAAGTAGGCTTGGGGGAAGAGAGTTTGGAGCATTTGAGGAAGGAATTAAAGCAGTTCAGAGTTGGCTGGAGTGGAATTATTTTAGAAAGCAGTGATGCAAAAACTTGAGCTGCAGAGAGAGGCTGAATGTTCACATGGCGAGTGAATAGCACTAGGCAGCCGCCTTCTTTCTGGCCAGCTCCATTGTCTGTCGTCTACTTCTCAGAAGTGCTTCCCTGTGTTTCCAGATCACAATGCTGGCATTCACATTATCTCTAAGGAGACAACATGTTGTGTTGAAAAGAGCACTGAATTAGGAATGAGCAGATCTACAATCTAGCACTGCCTTTACCACACTTTGCTTACATGGCTTTAGACAAGTTATTTAACTTCTCTCTTAAAGGCATTATCATTATTGTAAATGGGAAAGAATTAAGTTAGATGATCCTTCAGATCCTTTCTAACAAAACAAATTTTTGTATCATTGTAGGATAGATAAGCACATATTCAGTACGCACCACATCAATAACAAAAGCCAAGTGTTGACAGAAGTTGTTTAAGAGCTATTTACCTGTAATTGTATGTCTGTGTTATATAAGCAGCATCATCTGTAGTGATAGATTGGTGTGATGAGACATCGCTTTGTGTATTTTGAGAGTTAACAGAACTGTGCTGCCATTGATAACATGAACAGTGCCTGTTGCCATTTCAAGTGACTTTCACTAAAACAGTTGAAGACAATATTATCTTAATAGTGTCATCAAGTAATTTTTTCTGACAAAATACAGTTCCTGGACAAAAGGTGATGATGCTTTGGGATAAACAATTTATGAAAGGCCAAGGATTTATTGTCAAAAATCACCACTAATTGTTTCAACATTCATTCAATGTTTAAATACAGAACTGTTAGTACCATTTCATACTTGGAAAAATATTATGATTCACCTTGCTAACATTGATGAGGCCGTGTAGGTGATGATGTTGTATAGTCAGTGAGCAGCTTATGTGGCTGTCGCCTCTGTTAGCAGAAGAAAACACATCCGAGCAGTACATTTATGGGAATTTGAGTAAATTTTTAGATGTTCTAGGTCTCACAGGTCAGTGTATAACCTGATGATTATTAATAAAATTTCTTTCAAAAACATTTTTGGTTGTTTTGGTTTAATGTATTTGCAAATAGTAAAATGTGCACTCAGCCAATGGGGGTAAGAATTTTAGGCCAGAAAATGTGACATTCCTAAATGATGTCATAGATCATGGACATGTATCCATAAATAGTGGGGTGGGGCTGAGGGAAGCATGGCTTTATCAAGCAGCTATAAAGTGCTGACCACATTATGTTCATTGGGTCATTTAATCTTCACAATAGCTTTGTCTTTGAGCTAGCTCTGTTTTTATCCATATACTTTATATAAGGAAACCGAGACATAGAAAGATTAAGTAACTTGCCCAGTGTTACAAATCTATAAGCTTCAACACCTATACCCAAAAGCATGGTCTGCCTGAACCAAATGCTCATGCAAATAACACTTTGGTTTAGTTGTGTTAATGTAAAAGGAAAAATAAGAAAGAAAGAAAGCCAAACAAAGGAGGAATATAAATACAATGGTTTTGTATAAAATATCTCATCTTGATCCCTTTTTTCTTTTCTTACAAGTTGCACAGTTAAATGGACCAATAGAACTCTGTTGACAAAGAGACTGATTTATACTGTTTATTCTTTTTTTTTAACTGCTAAGTTTGTGTTATGCATATACTGCTTACAAATTACCTGCCCTATTATACCCAGAATCTGTTGTCAACTGACCCAGGACCAGAATATTATGCATAAGAAATGTTTACTAATTAAAGATGGTGAAAAGATGCATTTATCTTAAAATTCCATATTGATACCATGTCACCTAGAACATGACATGTATTTAAGAAAAGCCATAGAATATTAATACCAACACAAATTTCTGTGTAAGAATCTTGAATAAGCTTGAACTAAGTAATATATTAAAAGAATAATATGTGGGACCAAGTGAAACACAACTTAGGAATATAAAGGTTGTTTTAAAATAAGAAATTTATTAATATCATACACTAAGTTCATAGATTATAGAGAAAGGCCATATGGTTCTTTCAAAGAATGCCAGAAAGCTTTTGACAAACTAACCTCTATAACAACTTATTTTTTTTTAAATATTCAAAACAAAGCACCTTAATTGATTATAGCTACTTCCTTAATAACCTATTTATTTACCAACATTGAGAAGAATAGTGATTCAATAAAAATATTTCTAGTTGATTCGAGGAAAATAACCTCAAGAAGATCATGTTCTCTATTAATATTATTTGAGAATTTCCAGTCAATGTAATTAGGAAAGAGGAAGAAAAGGATATATACATATACATGTATGTATATGAAAAGAGATGACATATTAAGCATTGTCTATAATATGAATATATCCCTGGAAAATCTCATAGAGTCTAATGAATGTTTATAATTTTTGGTTCATTATAGTTTATAATTCAGTAAACTACAATGTTGTAATTTACATATAGAAAAACTCTGGATGTTTTTAGTATAAATTTTTAATTCCTTACTGAACTCTGTTAATATTTCTTTGAAACAAAATGTATAGAATTTCAATAACCAAGGAACAGGCAGGAACTATTTGAGCAAAACTTTAAAACCCTGCTGTGGGACATGAAAGAGCTTGTGGATGTTGGGTGCTTAGGACGAGGGCATGATCAGGACATGCTCTGAGAAAGAAATTTCCAGAAAGATGAATAGATATTTTTGAGACAAAGATTTCCTAGGTTAAAAGTATAGCATGAATGGACTTGAAAAAACATGGTGCGTTGGGAGAATGCTGGCTTTCTGCTCCCTGACTCTGGGGGCAGCCTTGTGTACTGCCTGTAACACAGGGTGCAGGGCAGTCTCCCTGTGTTTATGTAGACTCACATTTCTGGGCCCTTGGGGCCTGGTAAATGTGTTGATTAAAGGCTAGCAGGTGACTGTTATGGACTCCCCAGTTACGAACTACGGACTGGAAAGATCATTGGCCATGGCGTAAACAGGCCTGGATTTTAATTTGATTCTGTTATTAGCTGCCACAACAGTCTTCGGTATCCTTCTCATGGCAGGCAAAACTATTGTCATTCCTATATTACATCAAGTTTCCTTTAGGATTATTTTGGAAATGAGTTTCACCTTCCTCTGACATTTCCACTGATGTTTTGATGAAGAAGTACATTGGAATGGAATGCTTTCTTTACCCTTGGGAGCTCTCTCTTAAATATTTTTTTTTTAATTTTTTTATTTTTAGTTAATATGGGTACATGTGATGTTTTGATATAGGCATAAAATATGAATTGATCAACTCAGGGTAATTGGGGTATCTATCACCTCAAGCATTTATCATTTCTTTGTGTAAGGAACATTCCAATTCCACTCTTTTAGTTATTTTAAAGTATACCGTAACTTATAGATTTTAGTCACTTTGTTATGCTATCCCATAGCAAGTTGTTTATTCCATGTAACTGACTATATTTTTGCACCCATTAACCATCCCCAGTTTATCCTCCTCTTCCCAATTCCCTTCCCAGCCTCTGGTAACCATCATTCTACTCTCTGTCTCCATGAGATCAGTTGTTTTTAATATTCAGCTCCCACGTATGAGTGAGAACATGCAAGATTTATCTTTCTGTGCTTGACTTATTTCACTTAACATAATGTTCTCCAGTTCTATCCATGTTATTGGAAATGGCAGGATTTCATTCTTTTTCGTAGCTACCTAATAGTCTGTTGTGTATTGTACACAATTTCTTTATCCATTCATCCATTGATGAACACTTAGGTAGATTCCTAATCTTGGCTATTGTGAATAGTGCTGCAATAAACATGGGGGTGCAGGTATCTTTTTGATATACTGAATTCACATCCTTTGGATATATACTCAGCAGTGGGACTGCTGGGTCATATGGTAGTGCTATTTTCGTTTTTTTTAGGAACCTCCATACTGTTCTTCACAGTGGTTGCACTAATTTGCATTCCCACCAATAGTGTACAAAGGTTCCCCTTTGTCCACATCCTCACCAGCAATCGTTATTGCCATGTCTTTTTGGAAAAAGCCATTTTAACTGGGGTGAGATGGTATCTCATTGTAGTTTTGATTTACTTTCTCTGATGAAATGTGGAGCATTTTTTCACATACTGTTGGCCATTGCTATGTCTTCTTTTGAGAAATGTCTGTTCAGATCCTTGGCCCATTTTTAATTGGATTATTTGATTTTTTTCCTATGGAGTAGAGCTCCTTAGATGTTCTAGTTATTAATCCCTTGTCAGATAGGTAGTTTGGAAATATTTTCTCTCATTCTGTGGGTCGTCTCTTCACTTTGTTGATTGCTTCCTTTGCTGTGCAGAGCTTTTTAGCTTGATGTGATCCCATTTGTCCAATTTTGCTTTGGTTGCCTGCTCTTTGAGGGTGTTCATCAAGAAGTTCTTGCCCAGACCAATGTCCTGAAACATTTCCCCAGTGTATTCTTTTAGTAGTTTCATAGTTTGAGATCTTAGATTTAAGTCTTTAGGCCATTTTGATTTGATTTTTGTATATGGCAAGTGGTAAGGGTCTAGTTTCATTCTTCTGCATATGGATATCCAGTTTTCCCAGCACAATTTATTGAAGAGACTGTCCCTTCCCCACTGTGTGTTCCTGGCACCTTTGTCAAAGATAAATTCACTATAGATGTGTGAATTTATTTCTTGGTTTTCGATTCTGTTGTATTAGTCTATGTGTCTGTTTTTATGCCAGTTCTATGCTGTTTTAGTTACTACAGCTCTGTAGTATAATTTGAAGTCAGGTAATGTGATTCCTTGAGTTTTGTTCTTTTTGCTGAAGATAGCTTTGGCTATTCTGTGTCTTTTGTGGTTTCATATAAATTTTATGATTTTTTTTTCTGTTTCTGTGAAGAATGTCATTGATATTTTGATGGGGATTGCATTGAATCTGTAGATTGCTTTAGGTAATATGGACAATTTAACAAAATGCATTCTTCCAATCCATGAACATGGTATATCTTTCCATTTCTTCTGCCATTGTTTGCATGGATAAGGTACTCTTTATTCTACAGAGATTTGTTTTTCTTTTCTCATGTCAATACATGGAAAAATAAGTTTTGTTGATGGAGTTTGTTTTAGTATACTTTTTGGAGTATGTCTATTGCCTTTATAGACAAAAAACTTGCATGAAGTAAGTGAACACATTTGTATTGTAGTATTAACTTCAGGATATCTTTGTTAAATTATGTAACACATAAAAAGAAAATAAAGAGGAAGCCAGAAGTGTACAAATTGTGCCACCTAAAACAGATGTAGTTCATCTTTTTGTCAGCTCAGACACTTGTAAAACCACAGGCAGATTCTTCAAGATCCTCTATGGTTGGAGACTCTATCTTTGGTCATGGGAGATGTAGGAGAGGGGTGTGAATGTTGGGAGATTTCTGAATTTTGAACTATTGAGGTTCACCTGCCCCTTGGGGACCTCTGCTAATATCTGCAGCCACCAGAATTCTGGCTCCTGGACATGTCCCTTTTTTAAACACTAAAGTCCAGCCAGGGATTTATGATTCTTACTTAGAGGTACTATAGCTCCCTGAAGCTTCATTGTATTTCACTGAAGACTCTGTTGTATATTCGAGTCCCTTTTATGTGGTGCCCTGAGAAGAAATTTGGAGAATAGTTGAGTGTCTTCTAATACTAAAGCATGTGTGGCAGATACTCCTCCATATTTTGTTTTTCCTCTTGATTACCAAGTGCAGTGGCCCCTTTTATGGTAAAACAGGAGTTGCCCCTCTTGAGGCAGTAAATTAGTGAGGTCTCAGAAAAGTTCTGCCTGCAACTTTTTTAGATTGTTTTTACAAACCTTGCCAATAGTTTCATACTCCTACACGAGAATAATACAGTGGCAATGTAGCTCCTCAGAACTTTAATAAAATGTACTTTGATGTTGTTCTAAAAGCCTGTAAAATATTTCTAGAAGGATATTACCTTGCCCATTCAATACACTAGACCAGTTCTACCCAATAAAAATATAATGCGAGCTATGTAGGTAATTTTAAACATTCTATTAGCCATGTTAAACAATGCAAAAGGAAGCATTAAATTAATATCATAATGTTTTATTTAATGCAGTATAGCCAAAATAGTATCATTTCAACATATAATCAATAAAAATATTAATGAGATAGTTTACATTTTTTGTATATTGCTTTAGTTTTAAATCTTAAAATGTGGCACTAATCACATTTCAAGTGTTCAATAGCCACATGGGCCTAGTGGGCTACCAAATTAGACCATACAGCACTGGACCAATAATTCACCCTTTTACTATTTCCCTTCTTTAATTATATACAACTATGTTATGTATGCAAATCCACCAGTTAGGATTGTACAATGTCCCCAGGTAGGATTGTACAATGTCCCCAGATAACAAAGTCATCATATTCCCAGCAGAGCATTTTAAAATCTTTTCAATTTGCTCCTAGGATGGGAAAGCTTTCCCATTCCAATGCAATTCTTTGTTTCCATCAAATTACAAAAATGATTCTTTCATCATTCTTCTGTTTTAGGTCAGAGCAGTGAAATTTCAAAATTATGTGGAAAGCCTCTTCATATTCCTTTCCTTTTTACTTTCTATTTTTAAAAATTTTGAGCCATCTAGAAGAGATTCACTCAGGTATCTTTTGGAGCCTGAGTCATTTCCGCAGCTGCTGTAAGTTTGGCACATCTTCCATGGTAATTAATGTAGCTTCTACATCACTTCAAACGTTGGATTGTCCCAACCTTACAATTCTTATGCTTCCTGTCACTTCATAGTGCTAAGAAATTAGCAACCTTATATGAAGATATTGCAGCAACAATATTTAAACACACTCAAGTCTGAGGACTCAAAGGTGGCCGTGTAGTGCTTTAGTACTGAAGCATTATTCAACGGCATTTCTGAGCAGTTGATGTCTTCCCACAATCCATTATAAATCTTATATTTTAGGCCTATGTTGTGAGGCTTGCTGTTGCCTGGAAGATCAGGGTAAACAAAGACATCAGAACAGCCAAAAATATAGGCTTCAGGATTTAGATTTGAATGGTGATGATTTAAAAAATAAGAGACCAGGAGGAGGAGCAGATTTAAGGGGTCCATGATGACAGTTTGTGTTTGGCCTTTCTGCTCTTTTCTTTCAAATATTTTTAGCCATTTTGCCTGCCATATATAGAATTTCAGGCACATTAGAACCTTACTCATTGAAGATGCTTAATAGATTCTTGGGACTTCAATGCAATCAGTAGTGCTGGATAAGATCTTATAAATACCACCACATCAGATACCACTGCATGAGGACCACCTACAGGTGAGGAAGGGCAGACGTTTCTTATTTACTTTTGCAAAAAAAAGTACCATTCTGAGAATGCATGGGCCCAGTGGTATAGAGCTGGTCTTATAGTTGAAAAGTAAATGTGCTGAAGGTTTTTCTTTGCATGGCTAGTCTTATACACAGTTCAGGCTTGGTAGCAGACCATAAATTCATTCCTTGTCAATATAGCATCCAAAGGGTGGCCAGCTTTATAACCTATTTCTTAGTAATAGTTAAATAAACACAATTACCCTTATGATTTACAAAAGTGCTTATATGTTACATTTCAAGTCTGGATAGACGTTAGTTTTCAAAATAACCAATGCAGCTGCCTGGAGCACAATTTTAGCTTAGTAGATCAGGAAAGAGAAAAGGGTGATACATGTTTGTTTCCAGTCTTCTCTCTCTGGAAGACATCTGTGAATCTCTTTAATTAGAATCTCCCTAAAGCTTAGCTGAGTTTCATCTTGATAGCACACCTGGGTGTAGATATAGCTCTGGAGGCTTTGAGACTTTTATCTGAATAACCTGAATAGAATATTTGTAATTAAAAGGATTTGAAGAAAATACACATAATCATAGTGACAAATTAAATATATAGAGGAGATACATCCAAAGTAATTAGTATTGAGCTGCTGAGCTTTTCACTGCTTTTGCTCATATTCAAAATTCCAAATGTTTTGAAATGGGAATAAAATTAAAATGTAAAAGTTGAACATCTTTAGTTTTACTTTGGTGGTTTAAGAATACTTAGTTAATATGTATTGCATATGTTCTTTTGCCTAAAGCAGATTTATTTCACTCCTCTTTTAAACTACATAGTGTAATTAAGATGTTCTAACTTTAATAAAATTCAGTACACTGAAAAGAAAATCTTTTATAATGAAAATCTTATAGAGTGAAAAAAACGTTTAGCCAAAAGTAAAGATAATTATTTTAGTTTAGTGTATTACTATGGAATATTTGTGATTTGTACATTTAACTGAATCATTATGTAATATTCCTTTTTTTAAAAACATGGATGTGGGAAAGAATGAAACTTGACCTAATTAATATTTAATTAGTTTAACCACTGCAGAGTGGTTAGTGGATCTTACACAGGTTCTCTTATTTACAATTTAGAGATGGGGAGTGTTAACTTCTCTCAGGGAAAGGTAATTACCAGCCCCCAAGTAGTTTTGGGGAAAAACATATGAATAGGAATGACTGTTTTATACTTTTTCTTTCATGACATAAGACATGGACTGATGAAGAAAGAGATTTTAGTATTGTAAATCCTACATATTTAAAGGAAATTTAAAAAATATTTTCTTTGAAATCTTGAGTAACTAATTTTTGTCTTCACAGTTATTTAAGGTAATTCTTCTCTGGAATTTTCCAAGAGACTGAGCTGAACATTTGCATAAATACAAAGCAATGTATTTGAGTGCAGGAAGCAGAGAATTACTTTCATATCTTATTTAAGTTTCAGCAGAGACTGTAGAATTATCCCCAAGGGAAATGAGTAACACTTGAGACCAAAGATGCAGCAGACCACAGAATATTGGCAGAATATTAAAGCATGTGCACATGCTCATACACACATACAGACGAACACATTTGCACTTTTAGGGACATAAGACTGCTACATACCTCTCACAGTGTAAGCTATACATTTGTTTTGTGTATGTGAGGTATGATTACTCCACTGTTGTTACTGTTTCTTAAAAAACTCATCATGATTTGGTTCTCTGTGTCCAGGTCTGCAAATTTTAATATGTATTTGCTTACAGTCTTAATTATATAATCAGCTTAACTTAAAATGTTAAGAGACCTGATTTATACTAGTCTTAAAAAAATGTGTGTGCTGGATTTCAAAAATATGATTTGAAAGATACAACCAGAAAACGGGAATATCTGTGACATCTTTAAGATCCTACCTATTTGCAAGGGACTAGGAGTGTTGTAGGTTGATTTTTATGAAGGTGAGGCTTGAGGATGTCAGATTCATAGCTTACAAGGCTATGAGGATGAATTCGTGTCTTGTCCAAAACAAAAATAAACTCTGCTACGTATTTTTAAAATGCTCACACTGGCATTATTTATGATGTTGGTGCTCTTTCTTCTCTGAGATTGTTACTGTAACTATGAGTATCAATCACAGACCACTCCGTGATGCCCTTTATTTGACCCAATTCTGATATTTCGATATAAGTACTATATGGCAAGGACTGAAAAGGATGAAAGGGTTCCTGAAAAAAATGGCTAAGCTACATTGGAACTGAAATGATTACTCAAAAACTTTTCCAAGAACAGCAGTAATTTATCTTAAATGGCATTAAGGAAGGACATTCACTGCTTATGCTTATTCTACAACTCTTGATCAGATAAGTAATATTTTTATTTCAAATCATGCATTCCTTTTTTTATATCTATCACATTCTTTTTTACTTTTGTAAATTATTAGCTATTGCTTCTTTTGCTCCTTACTTAGATTCACACAAAATAATGGGAAGATAAAGCCACAACTTCAATTTTCATAGTTCCTTTTCAGAAATGGTGTTATAAAAATAAATTACTCATATTCTTGTCTATTTTAGTTGTTTGAATCCCTTTCAGATATCTTCTTTGGCTAACCATTGCTCTAACTATAGTGGCTTTTTTTTTTTTTTTGTTCTTTACTCTTTAATATGATTCTCTTTTCAGAAGAAAATAATCTTTTGTAAGGAGAGGTCAAATAATTTGGGTAATGCTGCATACATATGCCTTAGTATGCATATTCAGGATACTTTTAAGGAAAGCTTTGGTGACAGGTTGTTTGAACTTGTCCTTTTCAGTTTTGTTTAAGAATGATCTTGGTAGTGATGTTGGTTGCTCTAATTATTTTCAATCCTGACTGGCCTTAAATATCTCTTTTTTGGTATGATTTATTTTATCAACTGGAACCTATAGATATAGCAAATATTAATGTCCTTCCTTTTTTGAAGATCACAGATAAACATGCCTTATCAGACTCAGTTACCTTCCCCAGATCCAGAACTTAAAATTACAGACTGAATCTTTTACATTTGGGCAGTGCATTTGCTGGAATCTGTTTTTAAGTGAACTTACATGTTGTTTGTTGTTTTATTCAAGCAGTCACTTTTTCATACATTGACGAAATACATTTCTTTTTAGTATCTACTTTTTTTATTCAGCACAGTAGCAGGTACTAGAGATATAAAGGTAAATATGACGGTCTCTCTGTCCTCAAGCAGTTATCACCTTCTGTTGGTAAAGACAGGTGAAGGTTCACACTCGTAGCTCAGGTGAGAACACTGAAGGCTTCAGGAGCACAGAGGAAGTTAGTGGCAGAACCAAGCCTTGAGAGACCAACTCAGTGTCTGGCAAGTAGAGGAGAAAAGAGTGGAGAAATCGAAGAAAAGGGAGACAGTATGCGCAAAGGCATAAAGACAATAGACCACCTGGCATATTTAGGAACATGCAGGGAGCTGAATATGTCTGTGGACTCAGGTATTAGATGTGGGTGAGATTTAAAATATAGGATTTGTAAATTAATCAGAGACCAATCATGAAAAGTGTTATAAAATATGCCTGCGTGATGGGGTAACAATGAAAAGACATTATAATCCCTCCCTTAGAAATTCCTCTTCTGTTTCTTCTCTCATTGTGCTTATCAGGCAAGCCTCTAGCTCTGGGTAAACCCAAGTATCCACAGATCCTGTGCTTGCATCTAAGTAGTTGAACATTGCTGAAGAAAAACACAAATTTGGTGATTAGTCTCATTTTAAATTCATCATCCTAAATCTCAAACAGACACTTAACCCTGCTGAATGTTCTACAGTCCTTCGATGGTATGTTTGCTTTCTTACTATCTAAAATGATTATTTTATAACTTCTTCTCCTTCCATAAATGAGTACTTCTCTTAAAGTGAATAAATGTTACTGATGATGATGATGATGATAAAGATGACAGTTATGACAACAGGGGTTGATGATGTTGATGCATTGTGCTGCCCTGTCCTATCATATTATCAAGACATTGATTCTATATTATTCCTTCTTTACTCTTGTAACATCAGTTTCTCTTCCTCCACTCAGTTGTTTCTATTGGCATATAAGCATATATTCTATTTTGCTATTAAATTATTAAGGGGGAAAATTGCATTTCAAGAAGGCTAGTATTTTTAAGCACTCAACAACAATTTTATATGGATTTTTGAATATTTAAATCATAAAATGTATTTCACAGGAAAAAAAAACCTTTAAATTTATAAAACATTGTAAAAAATGACGTTTGTAAGTATTCTATTTAGGAAATGATTATGTTGGTATATGACCATTTGTTTTATTTAATTTATTCCAATTTAATTTGTAGGTAGAATGTAGAGTAGTGTGTTGGAATTTATGTGTTCTATATCACTCTGTGCAAGATTAACCCAGAGCAAAATGGCATATTTTTCAAATGGATCAGTTCAGAGGATTCAGGGCTAGTCTCACCTCAAAGCCATATTTTTCACTATTTATCTGTTCAAAGAAAGTGAGACACTTTTTTTTCTGGAATGATTTATTTGAAGCCAGCCTAGTAGCAAAGGCTGAGCTCTGGTGTTCCATTACAGTTCTATTTCATTTGGTTTGTCTAACATTATAGAATCATAGAATTTTGATTCTTACAATCTCTGCGGTCTCTGGGGAAGAAATCTTGAGGTCAGATAGTCTAAGCTTCCATTCAATATCCCTGACATATTCACTTTTGGTGATCACGCTCCCTTCACTGTGTGCTTACAAAACTTCTCTGCTAGAATTTCTCCAGCGATCAATGTTCACTGGTCTGCAATTTTGAAAATTCATCTCCTGCCAGCGTTTTCAACATAGGTTTCACAATTGTTATGCCTCTAGGTTTTGGCTGCTTTCCTATTCCTTGTGACAACACAAATAATATCCGTCATGGTTATGTGATTGCATTTACTTGCAAATTGTTCCATTTCCCCCAGAATATAATTTGCCTGAGTTTAAAGATAACTGTAGTGAGTTCTTAGTCTCATCTTTTCTTTTCTTTCTTTCTTCCTTTTCTTTCCTTTCTTCTTCTTCTTCTTTTTTTTTTTTTTTAAGAGACAGGATCTCATTCTATCTCCCAGACTGGAATACAATGACATAATCACAGATTACTACAGCCTCAAACTTCTCGGCTCAAGGGATTCTCCCGCCTCAGCCTCCAGAGTAGCTGGGACTACAGGTGTGTGCCATGATACCCAGCTAATTTTTAAAAAAAATTTTTGTAGATACAGGGTCTCGCTAGGCTGGTCTCAAACTCTTGGTGTCAAGCGATCCTCCCACCTTGGCCTCCCAAAGTGCTGGGATTACAGGCGTGAGCCACCACTCCCTGCCCCAGTCTCACCTTTTCTATCTCACGGCTTCAGTTCTCTCTTAATGGCATTCATATTACCTTTCACTGTTTATGCTCATTTTCCTTGATAGAGAAACAGAAACAAAATACGGGTTAAGTCATTCTGCTCATTGTGCATTCTCTTACATACATATGTTTCAAGCACTAAGTTACATATATATTCCTTGCTATTTGTCTTACAATGGCATGACATAAAAACACATTCTTGTCCAAAGTGCAAGTGATTGGAGATAATAATGGTGAACTTAATCATTAGCTGATGTGAAGCTAATAATAATGATAATGCTCTTCCTAATATGATACCACTACAGCCCTGGGGATGATGACGGTAGTAATACTACTACTAATATGATGTCAGAACCACTACACACGTATGCACACACACAGCACATACACATTTAACGGAGCATTAACTATGTGCCATGAATTAAGTTATGCACTTTATATATGCTGTCTCATTTGGTCTTCACTAAAGTTTTGTAAGCTAAGTATTATCTCCATTTTATGGGTAGACAAACTGAAGGTTTAAATACCTCTTAGCTGGTAAATTGCTGAGCCAGTGTTCAAATTTCACCTTCTCTAGCACCAAAGCCCATTTATATAAGCATAATGCAGTACATACAAATTTTACGTGTTTAAACTAACATCAGGTCATTTCTATGAATACCAGAGAGAATAAGGAGGGAGCCTGGATAACCTGTACAGAAGTCTATTATCTAGCAAGTGTTCTTATGTTTGTTTTGTGGCTTCTCCTTTTACTACTTTACTTTTTTTTTTTTTTAAGCTTTACCCTTGTATTTACTCAAATTCTCTAATATTTATTCTGTATGTTTTTTTTTTTTATTTCAGCTTATTATGGGGGTATAAAAATTCAGGTTATATATATTGCCCATGCCCCCCCATCCTCCCAAGTCTGAGCTTCAAATGTGTCAAAAATATGGAACGCTTCACGAATTTGTGTGTCATCCTTTCGCAGGGCCCATGCTAATCTTCTCTGTATCGTTCCAATTTTAGTATGTGTGCTGCCGAAGCGAGCACACCACTTTACTTTTAAGCCAACATTTTTTATCTGGGACTCTCAATTTTGAGGTCTTTTCCATTTTAGCATTTGTGTCTATGGGGTCATATAGAAATACTCTTCTGGAACTTTGAGAATTAACTTTTTCTAAAACCCAAATCCATGACTGACAATGCCTGATGTACCACTCATAAGCTCCATCAAGATTCTATCAAGATTCCTCTTTTATACCCTCTACCAAACCATTTTTAATCCTAGCCAGAGTCAAATTTAGGAAAGTTCCTACATTTGCTTCCATAGTCCAAGTTATGGAATAGTGGTGCAAAACATGTCAAGAATCCATCAGTATTTTTCATTAGTATTTTAGAATTCCACTAAGTCAAAAGTAATTGAAGTTTCTTCCAAGTACTGTCTATTTTCCATCAGTTTTGTAATCTACAAATTGTCACTTCTTTCTTCTGTCTGGTTAGATAGCTTCTGATATACTCTCCCATAGAATGTCATGTTTTTCCTCATCATTTGATTTTAAGCTCTGTTGGAATTTAGACCATAATCTAAATCCAAATTAAATGTGTTTATTTACTTTAGTCTCATTCATTTACTTTAGTCTCATTCATTTATTATTCATACATCTAGCAAATGCCCGGCACTGTACTAGATCCTGGGTATATATAAAGGTAAATAAGATAGATGTACTCAATCATCTTTCAAATAGTTGTTGGAATATCTGGAACTTGTTCAGATTATCATTCAAGTAAGACAGTGCTTTCTACGAGTTCTGTTGGGAAGACAGTTATGTAAAAATCATCAAGTTGGATAACTACTAAAAGAGAAATGAGGAGACTGGGAAGGCACAAAAGAAAGAGATTTAGCCTATTCGAGGGTTTAAAGGAAATTTCTTGAAGGAAATGACAATTGGCCTGACACACAATGAAATGAAAAGGAGTTGCCTTTGGATGGTTTATTTTGTACCAAAGACTTTTTATAACCTTAGGCCAGGTGTTTAGTAATTCAGTAACCACTTAGTTCTTATCCTGAGAATGCAATAACTGTGGGCCCTATTCTCTGATTCCTGTACAGGATATCCAGTCTCCCTCCTTATTCTCCCTGGTATTCACATAAATGATCTGATAAATATTGGATGAAATTTGGAAATGGAATTATAGCATTAGCTGTCCTAAAATTTATTAAAATTGTTTTATTGATGGGCATGATTTGGGTATGGTCTTAAGTCTCCTACTTGAGAGTTAAGACATTTTAATAATCCTGTAATTAATTCACTTAACAATTATTTGCCAATCCTCTATGAGTCACCACGTTGATGCTGGAGATATGATACTGTCCTTTGTCTTAAGGAGTTGAGTCAGAAGGCATTGCCATTTCAAAGGGGTTGAAGTGCTTGAAAGTGAACATGAGCCTGACTGTCAATTTAATCACTATCATCAGTGTTAAAAGATGCTACATACTTGATTCTTACAAAAAAAGGAAACAAAGATTAAAGAATTTTTATACCCGAGTCTAACATGAGGTCTTCTAGTATGAGTGAATATGTGAAACAGTTATGCATTTTAACTGTGAAATGAACTTCTTGTTTTATGTCTGATTTTTCTTTGAAATTCTACCAAAAAAAAAAAACCCTTCTATTTTAAATGAGTCTCTATCATGAGTAATTCTAAAATATATTAATAGATCATAGAGCAAAGCAGTGAACAGTGGTGTAGAGGACATTCCACCAACTGGATCACCATTCAGGAGGTGGCCCGTTAACACTGTAGTTGCTGGGTTAATGATTATTTGAAGGGAATCATTAGGACATTGACTGTTTTCCAAGCTGTATGGATGTTTTGTGTTGTAACCATTGGCCAGGCTATACTGATACATTCCAGATAACTACCAGCTCTCTTCTCTGCCTCAGTTCACTTCTTTTTCTTAAATGTATTTTTTTAGGTTTCTGAGTAATTATGCTATTCCCCTCAGCTCCCTTTTTGTCTCCCTAATTCATACCTGAGACGGGTGCAGAGATCTTGTCCACTTTTGCCATGGCTCATCTTAGTTCCTTTATCTTACAGAGCTCTTGCTGTTTTGCTCTTTTTGTTATTTAGAGCATTCAAGTGAAAAACAAGCTGTAGTGTCCATAACAGGGTCTCTGCAGCTTGGGCTTAGATGACTTAGATCAAGCCCCTTTGGGGGCTGAAAGAAAAGCCTGAATAACCTGAATGACCACTCTGTTGGCAAACTGCACTATCACCTCAAATAGTGGTCAAATCTTCTCAGTGCCCTGGAAGAAACACCTGGGTGATTTTAAATGTTATCATGATGCACTAATAACTATTTAATGCTATTATCCATGAATAAAATTAAAGGTTAAAAATTTAAGACTGTGAAATGCTCGTGTAGAAACACCGTGGCACATTCCCAGTATGCAGTGCTTTCGTTGAGTCTGTTCTGCAAACTCTATAAGGAGCCCTCCCTTATCAGCAAGTGCAGTGGCTTCTTGCTGCCTGTTCTATACAACTGAGTGCTTCAGTCTGGACACTTAGGGAGTTCTGCTTAGATCATCCAAAGGTCCTGTGAGAAACAGCCTATTTTTGTGTAGGGGACGCAGCAAAGAACCAGGGCAGGTGTTCAGTGCTTTCAGTGTGGGAGGCGACGCACTGGGAATGGAGAGAATAGAAGAATAGTGAGTAGGGAGATTAAAAAACAAAGAGCAATAAAGGAGTGTGGAATTTGAGAAGAAATGTAGAAAGAAATACTTAATCGCATGAGAATGAACACAAATAATGCATTTACATAGATGCCTATTATATGGATGGGAAGGAAAATCTAAACATTTGCTTAAAAGCCACATGTTTGGAAGACTAGACCAACAATTGACTATTTGACTTCTGGGGAGAAATTGACTTCTAAGGAACAAAGGAAGTTGAATTATTGTGCCTTCCCCCGACTCCCGCCCTTTAAACCAGAACAGCTTCTGTTTTGTCTCTTTTATGTACTAGAGTTCCTATTAAGACTTCATTTGAACAAGGAAGAGAATTGTCTGAGAAAAAACTATGAAAATCATGAAATGAAACTACATGCTCCTTATCTTCTTGTTTTCTTTGTGCCTGGCATACAGAAGGCATGTTTGTTGAATAGATGAATGAATGAATTTTTGATGGAAAATCTGTTGTTCTCTGAAGATAGCAGGATCTTCTATTTTACACAGACAAAGCCTTGTTCAAATCTAGCTTTTTTGTATTTAAATAGTATTAAAAACTGCAGTTTCTTTTCTTTGACCTCTTTATTCGCACTGCTCTGTAATGATTATTTACCACTGTCATTGAATAGGAACATGATGTGAATTTTAGAACCAGTTACAGATTTTTCTCAAAATATTTTGCCATAAGCTCTATATTTTTAGCCTTTTACTTATTTATTAATAAACTATTAGGAGTTTATACAAATTTGACTATACTGAATATAATATAACCTAAATTTGCTCATGAATTTTCCTTTCAATATTTAGGAATAACATCATTTCATCATGTGCTATATCTTATAATTCTACTAAATCTTAATTTTTTACATACAGAGGAAAATATGCAGCTAATCTTGTGGTGGCATTGTTTTGTATGCATTTCGTGAGTATTTACTAGGTGCCCACTACCTTCCAGGTAAGATATCTTCCTTGTGCTAAATGCTACTATATAAAAGGCAGATGTGGTTCTGTCTGGTGTGAGGGGGCAGACACTTTAAGTGCAAGAGTGTTATGTTATCAGTCTCTTTTGGGTATTGTGAGAATACAGAGAAATCATCGTAAAAGGGAGAGAGTTTTAGGTAAAGGAAAGTGCTTAAGAGCTGAAGTGAGATGATTTAGATTTAAGACTTGGCCACTACCAGTAGTGGTGTGTCTGGGACAAGTTATTTAATCTTTCTTTCCTCTCATTTTTCTCAGCTGTAAAATGGCAATGGATGATCCCCAAATTTTATAGGAATTAAATGGTCATGTTTTCGGAAGTGTTTTGTGACTTATGCATACTATACAAATGTTAGCTTTCTATGTGTTATATGGAAAAGCAAATAAAACTTCATAATATTATAGGCAAGTGTCAAGTAGCAAAATGTGGGAATGACTAAGAATGACATCTTACTTGCCCACAAGTGCCATGTAAACTAGCATTCATCATATAAGCATCTTCCTTCTGTATGCATATTAATTTTCTGTGATCTTCCAGCATTTGGGACTATTTTAGAATAGTTATTAGATTCTCAACTCATGTGACCAGTTTCTGTGAGGAAATGTATAAAGTAAAGGTTTTTAGGAGTCACGAAATAGCAATTTGAAGATAATTGCTACTGATTCAGCATGATTGAAATCCAAATGATAAAGTTGGGTAGAAAAAAGCTACAATATGTTCCCTTTTTCATGCTCTAGGGCCTCCCATTAAACAACTGAACAGTTACTCACCTTAGGTAGGCACGTTTCTTTTTGTGTTTTTATAAGCCACTAAGTAGATGATCTCTTAGAAAAAAATAAGTGGAACTGTACTGATACAAGGCAATTTCCTCAAACTTGTGAAATGCCCATTTTATCAAAGAAGGGGGGAACTCAAGAGAATGAGGGTGCCAAATGGGTGGATGTACAATGTCATAAAAAGAGCCCTGGTTAAGGTGCCAGGAGATCTGGCTCTTATGTAATTATATGACAATTTTTACTATGTTGTCTGATCTATAAAATGATAAATTTATACTGCAAATAAATTTAAGTAATCTCTAAAACTGCCAATGACACTATGATTTTATGAAAAGTCTTTGAATCCCAACTTGAAGGTCACTTTTTTTCAACTGAGGAAAACTATGCCAAAGAATAGCATATTCTCTGGTAACTAGATGATGTTAGTCTGATGGATATAAACATAATTATAGATAACAGAATTAGGGAACTGAAGGGAAATTAAGAATTTACCTACTCTACTGGTTTCCACCAGTCTGATGGATATAAACATAGTTATAGATGACAGAATTAGAGACCTGAGGCAAATTAAGACTTTATCTACTCTACTGGTTCCCACCAGGGGTGGTACAAATTGGGGAGAGGATTTGGAAGTTTTAGGGGTGTTTTTTTGTCACAATAATGGGGTACCTGTAGCTTTGTGGGGGCAGGGATGCTAAAGGTCTTACAGTGTTTGGAATTGCCCTATACAATGAATTATCCCTCAAGGAATGCCAATGGTGTTCCATTAAGAAATATCAGAACAAGCTCTCATTTTACAATTGATAAGGCAATTCTAAGAAGTAAAGAATGACAGTCCTGATTGCTGAGCATTTGTGGTTTATCCAGGATTTCCCTGATTCCTAGGTCATTCAATTCCATTTCTTTGTTTCCTTAATGACTCCGTTGTCAGTATAAATTTGTTTTCACCTGGTTAGGAAAACTCCAGCATCAAACACTTTACTGGGTTACACAAAAGTTATCTAAAATGTTATGCCATTTGTCAGCTTTTTGTTCTAGTTACATTCCTTGTTTCCAAAACATAAATCTCCTTGTAGTCATGGATTTGCCAAATGTGATATCTTCAAAGAACAAAGATGAGGTGATTTTACAGGGTAGTGTGCTTGTTTGTTTACCTTAAGGTACTTTCAGACTATACTGGAAATATAATCACAGATTCTTTCCTATGTAAGTCATCACTTCTCCTGCAGAGTCTTCTCTAACTTGTCTAAATCTGCATAAAAATTTCACACATATTTTACTAGGTTGCCCCACCATAACACTTACAACTGCATTGAGAGAGAGACATTAACTGAGTTAATAGTCTCTCTCTCCCATTAAATTATGAGCTCTCTGTGATCAAGGACTGTGCTTATTCACCACTGAATTCTCAGTGCCTCTTGCAGTTTTTGGTTTTCATAATATTTGAATACTTGAAACCCTATATGGATAATTCAGAATGGATTTGGAGTAAGAGAGCATGATGGAGACCACATCTCTGCTAAATTTATGGTCTTGTGAACTTGACTTCATTAGAACTCAGTGTCTTTATCTGAAAAATGGAAATGGTAGAGTTTGTCCACCTGAGGACTGAGTTTGAGAACTGATGACAATGAGTGCTCAGGTACATTAATTATATTCAAATTAAACATTTCTTCAGTAAAGTTAAAGGATTCTGTTCTATAAAAAAGGATTTAGATAGCATCAAATAGGGAATATTTGATCAACCTAGTTCCTCGGATCTCTAATTTCATCATGGTAGACATACTTGGGGATGGGAAATGATAAGCCAGTACAAAACGGTGTCTTGCCAAGTCATCAAAAATTCTCAGGGATTTTTTGCCCCAGTATCTGAAACTAGCATGGTTTTCTTCTTAGGTTTGTATCAGCTGCCTAAGATCTGGGTTCAAGGCACTATTTTTGGAATACACTATATTTTTGTATTAGCTCTGTGTTATATAATAATACTTAGCCATCACACAAGAGCAGCACAGTGCCACGGTGTAATGATGACTAGTCAGTGGCGTGGCAGTCATATATGTGCTATGCCAAGACCCAGGGTATTCTGAGCTTGGCAGGCCTGGCTGTGGACTAAATCATATCCCAAAGGATTGTTCTGAGGATTGAAATAATCACTTGAATGTGCCTGACATTTAGGAGGTGCTTTTGATTCATAATAATACTTTTCAGTGTTTACTCTGTCTCTATTTCTAATACTTTAATACATGTAAAATATCTGTAAATGATCTAAAATATGGACTTCTATTTCTGTTAAATATTTGTTGGGTGCTTTCTTATGTCTAGCACTGACCTAAAGTCATATATATATATATATATATATACACACACACACATATACACACACACACACATAAATATGCATACACACATATGATAAACATGTCATTTTTGTAGGGAGGTTGGGGCAGAAAAGTTTATGAGTCATGCACATTAGACATTTTGTGGAGGATCTGTAAGCACCAACCCTTGAGTGAGGCGTGTTATGGATTGTGTTGTGACCCTGAAAAATTCATATGCTGAAGTCCTGACCCTCAGTACCTCAGAATGTGACCTTATTTGGAGATAGAGTCTTTACAGAGGACATCAAATTAAAATGGAGCCATTAGGGTGGGCCCTAATCCAGTATGAGTAGTGTCCTTATAAAAAGGAGAAATTTGGACACAGAAACATGCATAGCAGAAAGATGACGTGAAAGACATAGGCAGAAGATAGCCATCTACAGGCAAAGGAGAGAAGCCAGGGTCAGATTCTTTCCTCACAGCCCTTCAAAGAAACTGCACCCACTGACACCTTGCTATTGGACTTCCAGCCTCCAGACTGAGATAATACATTTCTGTTGTTTAAGCTACTCAGTCTTCAGTACTTTGTGTCAGCCTGAGCAAACTAGTATGTGGGGCAGGTGAGGAATTTGTCCACATAGAGTCCTCCTCTGCCTTGACTCTCCTATAGTTTAAGGCCTGTTTTAAGTAATATGCCAGCACAGTTTATATATACTGTGATACATTTTAGAGGATAAATGTCTTTGAAAAATTGAAGTCAGTGTAGCTAGATATCTAAAAAGGAAAGAGAAAGTGAATTGTTTTTTAGGAAATTGCGTCTTTCTTTATGTTTTATTTGTTTTTGAACATATTAATTGGGACAGTGGAAAATGACATTATTGTATCGTACTGAGGAGAGAGTCTTTGTTCTCACAAATTGATTTTCTGTATCTGTAATTTATATAGAAGTGTGATGGCAAAGATGGTGATATATCAGCACTGCTCTTGAATTCAAAAATTTTAACTTACACCAAAATTCCCAGTTACCTGAAAAGAAGGTTTTAACAACAAAGAAAGTATTTATAATGCTTGCAAAGCCCAAAGAAACATAGAAATCTAAAAAGGAAACAGCCAACAGCCTATATAACTGTCACTGTACTTATAGAAGCCAGCAAAACTGAATATGTAGGTTCTAATCATAAGCCCTTCTTCCAGCAAGGGGTCTCAAGGTGTATACTTTATGCCTAATGAATACAAAAACAATAAAACAAAAGTGGGTAGTTTAACCTCTGTTTCTTATGGAGTTCCTGAAGAATGCTTTGGAGTTTTATGTAGTGTAATAGTAATAGACAAGTCCATATTACCATGCCACACTCTTGGAAAGCCTTGAGAATTAAATCAAATACAAACACAATCTGCAAAAAGGGAGTATTTTTTAAGTCCTATCTTTCTTAAAAAAATATGGACATCGTTTTATTTTCTCCATTAAGCCTGTTGTGTGCCTCTATCCCATAAAACACATGACGGTTTTCTGTAGAGCTAAATTCAAGTAAATTTTATTTATTAAGAATTTTTTATCTTGTATATTTCCCATACCCACTCTTTCCCCGTAACAGTACATCTCACTGCTGCACATAGTCCTGAGTGTGTTTTATAATTTTGTTTGTCTGTTTTTGTTTTTGGCTAGAATGGAACTTTGGCTTGGATTGACTAAGGTTCAAATGTCACTTTATTCCCAAGCATTGAAGTATCTATATTTTGGCCCTGTGCAAAACACTGGAATACAGAACAAGAGAGACATAGTCTTTTGCCTTAAGGAGCTCATGGTCTTTAGAACTTAATTACGTAGTACCTCAGTAACTTTGGCCAGGTTACTTTCTGAATCTTAAGTTAGGTATAACCTCACGGGGTTGCACTGGAGATTAAGAAATGTAACATATGTATTATGCTAACTGTAGTGCCCAGTGCATAGGGTACACTCTTCCTCTCTTTCAACAGTAGATGGTTACATGGTGTGTTTATGTGTATACATACATGTTTATGTATATAGCATACCTAATGGAAAGTGCTTTGAGGTACTTCTCTAGTATGAGATATGATGATGATCCATGATCTCCTTTGTTTGGTATCTTTTTGCACAGTGGTTTTCAGAGTCTGAATGGGAGAAGGAATTGTAATTGAGTGGCTGGGTGAAAACATATCCTTAATACTTAAGTAGAAAGAGAAATATTGACTATATTAGCAAGCATGGGCAGTAAAAAATGAGCAATAGGATGAGAGTTTAGGGCAGGAGTGGGGAACCTGCAGCCTTAAAGCCACATGTGGACTTCAAGGTCTTAAGTGTAGCCTGTTAACTGAATACAAATTTTACAGAACAAATCCTTTTATTTTCATTAATCCATTTTGTTCATCTTTATATATATATATGTGTGTGTGTGTGTGTGTGTGTGTGTGTGTATTTATTTATTTATTTTTTTTGAGACAGAGTCTCACTCTGTTGCCCAGGCTAGAGTGCCGTGGCGTCAGCCTAGCTCACAGCAACCTCAAACTCCTGGGCTGAAGCAATCCTACTGCCTCTGCCTCCGGAGTAGCTGGGACTACAGGCATGTGCCACCATGCCCAGTTAATTTTTTCCATATATATTTTTAGTTGTCTAGCTAATTTCCTTTTATTTTTAGTAGAGATGGGGGTCTCGCTCTTGCTCAAGCTGGTCTCGAACTCCTGACCTCGAGCAATCCTCCCACCTCAGCCTCTTAGAGTGCTAGGATTGATTATAGGCATGAGCCACCTCGCCTGGCCTGGAAACAATTTACTTTTAAGATACTGACAGATTGAAGCCTGGTAGACGATGGTTAAAGAATCTGTTAACTGAGGAACAACAAAATTCATCAATAAAACATGAGAGTCTTCAGTGGTATAAGTATGTTTATATATACGCTTTTTTTCTAATTTTTAATCTAGTTGCTAAGTTTCATCTGACTGTCATTGGTTGAAATGTTGATTTTTTTCCCCTAACAATTTTGGTTAATTGGCTTTTTTTCTTGGCAGAAATAGGAGAGCTCTTTTCTTTGAATTTTATGTGTAAATTGATTAAGTTATTTAGGATGTTAGACTATGGAAAGATGAAATCCTGTTCTTATTGAATAAAACATAAGTGCTCAGTTAGGGCTCTACAAAATATGGAAATATCAATATATACTTATTTTAGCAACCTATTCATAAACTGTCTATAACTGACTCTAGAAATCAGGAAAAAAATAAACTTTTAGGTGAAAAAAGTAAGATGAATTGATATCTTAAGTGGCAAGGAAAATAAGTCTTTTTACTATTATTATGTTTTAATTTTTTTCATTTTATAAAAAAGAAACATGCCTTCCTTAAATATGAGTGTTTTGTGAGGAAAATATATCATATGAATGACAATACAGATAAGAAATTCTGTATTTTTTTTTTTGCAAAGTGGTAGAACCATGTTATAAAAACATAGTAAAATAGGAAATATAACCAAAAAAGCAATATGATTTTTATCATTTCAGGTATTCTTATTGTTCCATTGCTTTCCAATGATATCATTGTGGGCTTGTTTTTTCTAGTCCCCTTTATTGTGCATCTTTTGAATACATAGCTTTTACCTCACTTGGTCAACTACTGAGTTAAACTAATCCTTTTACCTTTACCAGTAGCAGTAAGTAAAGTTTTTGGAGGCAGGACAAGGAAGCAACAATGAATCTACTTATTGGATTATGACTTCTTCATTCCAGTTTTCCAGACTGACTGAATTTGAGTTTTGATTATAATCCTGAAGGACAGAATCTCAAATGCCATAAAATCAAAATCCCGGAAGATTAAAAATCCCACATGTTGAAACTGTGAAAGCCAAATTCTGGGGAAAGGATTAGTATGTCTGCAGTTGTACCCAGGATAATTGCATCATCCTAGATGGAACTATAACCTTGTTATTGTCTTTGTTAGGAAATTAAATATGGTTTAAGGATATGTGTGGGTGCCAAGTTGACAAGGGGTGGATTTGTGGACTTAATTTTAGGTGTCAACTTGACTGGATTAAGGAATACCTAGAAAACTTGTAAGGCATTATTTGGTTATGTCTGAGGATATTTCCAGAGGAGGTTAGTGTGTGAAACTGAGTGGACTAGGTGGGAAAGATTTCCCCCCAGTGTGGGCGGGCACCATCCAATCAGCTGAGCCCTGGAGAGAGCAAATAGAGAAGCATACAGAATTGGACTCTGTCTGAGAGCTGGGACAGTCTTTTCTTCTGCTACCTTGGCTGTCAGAAATTTGATGTGATGAAAGTGCATTATCACAACGTTGGCTTTGTGTATAAGCATTGTTCATGTACATAAAAATGTTGAAACTTCCCCAGTAGAGGAAGAGGTATTATTGTACATCTCTACTTGTGAAAGATAAACTTTCTCCAGATCTCAGCTCTTTGGGTTGGCTGCATGTATGGTGGTGATGGGTCTCCTTGGAAGACTTAGGTTGTCTGTCATGGTGTTCCAGATGACTGCAGTTATAAAGCTGGGTGCACACAATTACCAACCATGGTGATATGTATTTATACATTTCCCTTTGGGCCTATTTCTTTATGAATATGGTTTGTCTGCTCATAATTGTTAAACCTGTGTGACTGACATTAGTGTACCTGTGTTTATGCTTGCAAAAATATGTATACCATTATTGCCTCTTTTATTATGTAAAGTAGCCTGTGAAGTGTTCTGTTGTGTTTTATGTTTCTCAAAGAAATCCCCTTTTACAAACGTAAACAAATATCTTTTAAAGAATTTTTAAATTATTTTTTCCAGAATTATATTTCCAGGATTTTGATCTTTCAAGATTTCAACATTCAGGATTATGGCTTTCGGAATTGTGTCTTTCAAGATTATGATTGGCTCCCACTGAACTCAGGGAATCCAGCTTCCAGTCAGATTGTTTCCGTTCTCATTGAAAACAAGGGTGGATAAGGTGGAATGCTGGGTAATAACTGGAGCTTAGTGACAGGACCAACAGGTACCATAAGCATTTGTACCTCTGACTAAAATAGTCTTCAAAATAATCAGTATTTTGTCTATCTGCATAGTATGTAATGGAATCAATGTTCTACTGTTAACATAGTTATAGTCCTGATGGTTGGGGATTTCTTTCTTCTTTCTTTTTCTTTTCTTTTTTTTGGGGGGGAGGGAGGACTATTATATAAAAAGATAGGGTGGGACCCTCTGTACATACCACTTTTTCCATAATTTTAAATTATTTGTCTAGGATTGAGTCTCCAAAGTACTATTGCTATTTTAGACCATAATACATGTTACTAAATTGCTTCACAGAAAAGGTGTAGCAGTATCAAATGCCTTAAATTGCACACACACTGCATCCTCACCAGTGTATGTAGGTTATCATGTTCATTTTTATTCTTCTCTTTTAATACTTTCATCAGTTTTTGTTCTAATCATTATGCTCTCTTTGAGACATTTCCATTGAGAACGCCTCCAGTTTCCAAGCTTTAACTCATCTTTTTCTAATGTGTAACTTCGGCTAGGCAAAAAGTATCCAGATATATGTATACTATATACAGATGGTATCCATCTATAGCCCCCTAAAGATCCTGGCACTGAAGTTAGACAGACAAGGGTTTGGATGACAGTTCAGCCACAGGACAAGGCACTTAATCCCTTTGTACCTACCACAATGTTTGTTTCTTCATCTGTAACGTGGAAGTGATGAGTGGCGCAAAGAGGAAAGGAAAGAAGGAAGGTAGGAGGCACGCTTCCTCCTGCAGCTACCACGGGAGGTTCTTTGAATTTTTATGGTGATGATAAAATTATTGTGGTGTTGTAAATGGGAGATGAAATCTGTGAATCATGGCTATGCAACTTACATATATTAGGTAGAACTTAACCAATTATTTTGATTTAATTACTTTATGTGATTGATAGTTCTCCCCCCCACCCCCGCAGTATTTCAAGTTTTATACTATATTTTCTCTGTATAAAAAGAAATGACAACATTTCTAAGTTGTTGAAATAGGAGAACATGATTCATTGTGCCCAGGTCAGAAGTGAAAATATAATTTTCTCAGTTATAAGCTCTGTCTTCCATCATATTGTAAACAGTTATTTAACATTTACTGTGCACCAGGCCGTGCGAAAATCACAGGAACAAATTTTGCTCAAAAAGCATACTTTGTTCATAGAAGGTTTTATTTAGCCTTTCTTTTTTTAGTGATTCCCTTTGTTTTAGAACAAAGCACAGCTAACACAATGGGAGAGATTTAGGAGAGGAGAATGAGGGTTTAGGCAGAGAGAGATTTTTCAAGTCAGGGAGAGACCTGATGTGGTATTAGACAGGAATTAGTTTGCCTTATAGCTGATTCACTGGAAACTCACTTTGTAACTGATTCATAGTTTTCTAGAAATTGAAAGCCTATTTTAGCCACTGATCTTAAGTATAGGTTTCTGACTGCAGAAGTAGGTGCATTTTAATCATCTTTCTTCTTGAAGGTAGGCAAGAAAGGAAATTTTATTAACCCAGTAGAGGTATTAACACAGGCAGCCTGGACAAAGCAATTAAGAAGAAAAAGGAGATGTGAAGCAAGTCCTGCCAAAAGAAGAATCATTGAATTTCGACTTGCCTAGCTTCAGGCAGTAAAGCTAGATGCATTTCTTATGTTCTGGCTCTTCCTCACCATTAGCCTACCCTTCTATTCCTAGAAAGTATTTTTCTTTCAGAGTTGAGAAGTAACTTAACTGACCCTAATATTGTCTTCTATTTAATTGTGAAGTAAATGTCCTGAGACAAAGTTCTGGCATTGTTTCTTTTTGCATTACATTTAATAGGAGATCTAATTCATCCCATAGGGAGTGCACTCTGTTAATGTTCATAAAATGAAATGCTAGGGT